>NW_027530544.1:224770-238975 GCF_008692635.1 Crocuta crocuta | reverse complement strand
TCATAACTCCAACTGATTTTTTATAAACCAGTATTTTATAAATATCCAGTGTGTGCTGTTACAAACACATATGTAGGTAAAAGATCTACTCAAAGAGTTATGCAGACCCGTGGATTTTCATGTGATTGGCTATGCAAAGTTCAGTGACTGAACTTTTCAAAAAGTTACTACTTATTGAGTTTGTTTTTTTAGTTTCAAAGAATATCCACAAGTATCACAAAGACAATTAGAATACTGCTTTCTTTTCTAACACCATAACTGCATAAAGCCAGATTTCAACATAATGTGCATAAGGCTAGTTTCAACAAAAACAATATGTCATAGGGGCGCCTGGGTGGCTTAGTCGGTTAAGCGTCCGACTTTCGCTTGGGTCATGATCTCGCGGTTCGTGGGTTCGAGCCCCGCGTCGGGCTCTGTGCTGACTGCCAGCTCAGAGCCTGGAGCCTATTTCAGAGTCTGTGACTCCCTCTCTCTCTGACCCTCCCCTGCTCACACTGTCTCTCTCTCTCTCTCCCGGAAATAAATAAAACATTAAAAAAAAACTTATATAAAAAAACAATATGTCATAAAAGGTAAATGCAAAAGCAGAAAAGAATTGATGGTTGTCAGAGGTTAAGTTAGTGGGTGGGGAATGGGTGAAACAGGTGAAAGTGATTAAGAAGTATAAACTTCCCGTTACAAAATAAATAAGTCATTGAGATGAAAAGTACAGCATGGGGAATATACTCAATAATATCATAGTATCCTCCTAATCCTATACGTGCAAACATATGGTACCTGTCCTTCTCTGCCTGACTTATTTCGCTCAGCATAACACCCTCAAGGTCCATCCATGTTGCTACACATGGCCAGATTTCATTCTTTCTCATTGCCATGTAGTATTCCATTGTATAGATGGACCACATCTTCTTGATCCATTCGTCAGTTGATGGACACTTAGGAGGACTGTGGGGGAGAAGAAGGGGAAAGATAGTGGGGGAGAGGGAGGGAGGCAAACTATGAGAGACTCTTGAATACTGAGAACAAACTGGGGGCTGATGGGGTGGGGGGAAGGGGAAGGGATGTAATGGGCATGGAGGAGGACACTTGAGGGTATGAGCACTGGTTGTTATATGGAAACCAACTTGACAATAAACTATTAAAAACTTTTTTAAAATAATATCATAATAATGCTGCATGATGACTAAACTTATTGTGGTGAGTATTGAGTAATGTATAGAATGGTTGAATCACTGTGTTGTACACATGAAACTAATAAAACACTGTATGTCAACTATATTTCAAAATAGGAAAAAATGCAGAGGAGAATTCTGTCTTTTATTAAACCAGACAAAGTTACTACAATGTAAAACGATGACATTCTCACTTGTTGTGTGTGTGTAAAATATAGTTAACATGTAAAGCATTTATAATTTTATTCTGAAATGAATAAATATTTTTTGATTCATCAATTTAAATTTCTAATGTGGTAAATGTCTGTGTATATAATGTACAGGGAAAAATGTGCTTCAGAGCCCTCAATCAATAATTTTTAAGAATGTAAAAAGATTGAGACCAAAACGTTTGAAAAGCAATTAATAGAGGATGGGCCAGGAACTAGCATTTAATTGAAGGAAAAATTAAACTTAGCTAAGCATCTGTTCTTCAATATAATCCTCAGAATAAATGAAGTAGTATGATCATGCAGTAACATACAATAATAACATTAGAATATTATTCAATATAGTCATAATAAAAATAACATTTGAAGATGTTTTCTATGTATCAAACATTTAAGTGCTTCATATGTGTGGTTCACTGAATTCTAAGCAAACCCATAGGAGGTAAAGTACAATTGTTGGCATCTTTTATATGAAGAGAAGTAGGGTCTTCAAGTTTTGGCAGCTAGACTAGCATAACTGGGAATGAATCAGGTCTTACTGATTCCTGTATGTACCATCTAAACCCCTGCCCACTTTCCCTGGAAGGGCATTGAGAATCNGTCCTTCTCTGCCTGACTTATTTCGCTCAGCATAACACCCTCAAGGTCCATCCATGTTGCTACACATGGCCAGATTTCATTCTTTCTCATTGCCATGTAGTATTCCATTGTATAGATGGACCACATCTTCTTGATCCATTCGTCAGTTGATGGACACTTAGGAGGACTGTGGGGGAGAAGAAGGGGAAAGATAGTGGGGGAGAGGGAGGGAGGCAAACTATGAGAGACTCTTGAATACTGAGAACAAACTGGGGGCTGATGGGGTGGGGGGAAGGGGAAGGGATGTAATGGGCATGGAGGAGGACACTTGAGGGTATGAGCACTGGTTGTTATATGGAAACCAACTTGACAATAAACTATTAAAAACTTTTTTAAAATAATATCATAATAATGCTGCATGATGACTAAACTTATTGTGGTGAGTATTGAGTAATGTATAGAATGGTTGAATCACTGTGTTGTACACATGAAACTAATAAAACACTGTATGTCAACTATATTTCAAAATAGGAAAAAATGCAGAGGAGAATTCTGTCTTTTATTAAACCAGACAAAGTTACTACAATGTAAAACGATGACATTCTCACTTGTTGTGTGTGTGTAAAATATAGTTAACATGTAAAGCATTTATAATTTTATTCTGAAATGAATAAATATTTTTTGATTCATCAATTTAAATTTCTAATGTGGTAAATGTCTGTGTATATAATGTACAGGGAAAAATGTGCTTCAGAGCCCTCAATCAATAATTTTTAAGAATGTAAAAAGATTGAGACCAAAACGTTTGAAAAGCAATTAATAGAGGATGGGCCAGGAACTAGCATTTAATTGAAGGAAAAATTAAACTTAGCTAAGCATCTGTTCTTCAATATAATCCTCAGAATAAATGAAGTAGTATGATCATGCAGTAACATACAATAATAACATTAGAATATTATTCAATATAGTCATAATAAAAATAACATTTGAAGATGTTTTCTATGTATCAAACATTTAAGTGCTTCATATGTGTGGTTCACTGAATTCTAAGCAAACCCATAGGAGGTAAAGTACAATTGTTGGCATCTTTTATATGAAGAGAAGTAGGGTCTTCAAGTTTTGGCAGCTAGACTAGCATAACTGGGAATGAATCAGGTCTTACTGATTCCTGTATGTACCATCTAAACCCCTGCCCACTTTCCCTGGAAGGGCATTGAGAATCTTCATCTTAAACTAGCATATTCAACAAAGAAGTGTGTGTTTCAACCAGACTCAGGTGTTTTCCTAGGTCTGGCCTGTGAAGAGCACAAAAAAGAATTGCCAGAAGGGCACTGCCTATACTCAGCAAATATTTATGCCTGCCTCCCACAAGTGGTGGCTTTCCTAGGTGTGGTGATTCTGCAGTTAACAAAACACAGGCCAACACAGATTGGTAAAGGATGGAGCCCTGCAAAAGCAGACACCTTTGTAACAGAAATGTTACATCTACTCCCTTAACTTTTGTAAGACAATCAGACCTTCTGATCTGCCTTCTGTCCTCAACTTCAGTCTTCTATTATCTCCTTCCAATGGGACTGGAGCTGAGTGATTTGCATCTTTTAATCTTTCTCTTTCAATCTTTTGTATCCTTCTGGACCCAACATTCTAGACCCCTATCTTTCTTCCCTTTCCTCCTATGCTTACCCTCAGGAATCCCTTTGGATAGCCCATTTTCAAGCCTGCTTTATCCTCTCTCTGATAATCGAGTTTTTTAAATAGCCTGTCCTCATGGTGAAACACCAGGTTATTTAAAGGTAATTTTTGATACAATCAGACCCTTGCACCCAGATAAACCCTAATGTCCTACCTTTCATTCATTCAATCAATCATTTATTCATTCAGTAATGGTATGCTTAGAGACTGATATAATTGTTGCTGGAAATAGTCTTTATTCTTTTTATACTCAAACTCTCTACTTTTGACCTACCTTTTAAGCTGGCTCCTGTGTCCTTTTTTTAATTTATTTTTATTTTTTATTTATTATTTTTTAAATATAATTTATTGTCAAATTGGCTAACATACACTGTGTATAGTGTGCTCTTGGTTTTGGGGGTAGATTCCCATAATTCATCACTTACATACAACCACCAGTGCTCATCCCAACAAGTGCCCTTCTCAATGTCCATCGCCCACCCTTTCCTCCACACCCCTATCAACCCTCAATTTGTTCTCTGTATTTAAAGAGTCTCTTATGGTTTGCCTCCCTTCCTCTCTGTTTGTAACTATTTTTTCCCCTTCCCATCCCCCACGGTCTTCTGCTGAGTTTCTCAAGATCCACATATGAGTGAAAACATGTGATACCTGTCTTTCTCTGACTGACTTATTTCACTCAGCATAATACCCTCCAATTCCATCCATGTTGCTGCAAATGGCAGGATTTCATTTTGTCTCATTGCCTAGTAGTATTCCATTGTATATATAAACCACATCTTCTTTATCAGTTGATGAACATTTAGGCTCTTTCCATAATTTGACCATTGTTAGAAGCACTGCTATAAACATTGGGATACATGTGTCTCTATGAATCAACACTCCTGTACTCTTTGGATAAATTCCTATGAGTGCTATCGCTGGGTAGTAGTGTTCTGTGTCCCTTCGATACCACCATCTCTTTATTTTTATACTTGCTTTTTTTATAGTTTTGTCTCTTTAAAACAGCAATCTGATCTGAGAATTTTAATGTGGATTAAATCCCTTTACACTTGATAGGATCATGATTAGTAATATATTTGGATTGATTTCTACTTCCTTATGTTTTTTATGTTTTGTCATTTTTCCATTTCTCCTGTTTTCTGTTGAAATGTTTGCACTTTATTCCCTTCCCCCTTTTCACAATGATACACAATTACATGCAAGGTTTAAACTTACCATTATTTTTTTCATATAAATACTTGATTTTAAAAATTCAAAATTAATCAACTTCTCTATACTTCTCCCAAACAATATAATGCTCTTTGGATTTTTAACAGTGAATCCTGAACCTTCAGATTCTCATGTTATTTTTGTCTACTGTCTTAGAGCAAACTTACTTTTATGCCCCTAAAAGTAGTCATTATTATCTTTTTCATAAATATTTATTTAATTAAACCGTGTTTATCACGTTCTTTGGTCACTCACCATCGCTTCTCTGTCAGCCTCCTTTTTTCTCTTGGACACAGGTTTATTCTTTCTGAAGTAGAATCAGTAATTATTTCTGTGATGGTCTGTTAATTGTAAACGTTTCAAACGTTCTTTGCCTGAAAATATTGTCAATCCTGCATAATAAGTTAGGTGAGTAAAAACCCATTTATCCGAGAAGTTGGCTAATAGTAAAATTTTTATTCCTTAGTAGGTGATCTTTCTCTACTCTCTCATTGCTCTAAAAAGATGTGTGCTTTGCTCATAGTTCATGTGTTTACCCCTAAGTGTCTATGTAAGATTTGTTTTATTTTATATTGTCTATGTTTTGCTATATGTTTTCAATCTAAACACATTGAATTTCTTCAATTATGGACATTTCTGAGCCATTATCTCTTGACAGTCTTCCATTATCTCTATTATCTTCTTTTGGAATTTTCATTAAATTTATATTAGACCTGATTATGTTCTTTATATTTTTCAACTGCTGTTATTTCCTTAACTTTCTGAACTGCAGCTTCTTTAGCCATAAGGCTAAAAGTCTGATATATGTATTTTATCACTCTGGCTGATGCTTTTTGTTGACCCTTAATTTGTATTTTCTGTGGTGCTTTGCCTACCCACCCCGGCCACTATCTTCCTTAAATACACTGAAGCATTATTCATCCATTTGTTCTCTTATTCACTCATTCATCACTTATTCCCCACCCATTTATTTATTTTATTGAGTTCTAATTGATCTATAACATTATATTAGTTTCAGGTATATAAAATAATGATTCAGTATTTGTATGTGTTGCACAATAAGTCTAGTTAATATCTGTCACCATAAATAGTTAAAAAATTTTTTCTTGTGATAAGAACTTTTATGACTTATTCTCTTAGCAACTTTTAAGTATATAATACAGTGTTACTGACTCTAGCCCTTTCCACCCCTCCTATCAGCTAGCCCAGAGAGCATAGGGCTTACACTAAGCTATAGATTTGGAAACAAAAGATCAGATTCACACTTTGTATCCTACCAAAGAAAGAAAATCGAAGTTCACCACATGACAAAAGAGATGTACCCTAAGTAAAGCACAAAAACAAACAATGGATGATAGGAAGGAAACGATTTAGGCATTAAAGAATCAGCTCAGGAAATGGGACAATAATTGACTGGCATTACAAAAAGAGCATAGGTCAGAGAAATCTCAGAATTTATCCCAACACCACTCTCAAAATTTCTCTTATTCCCTCTTGGTATATCTCACTGTCTTTTAAAATGTCTCTCAGTTATCTACATCTATTAATTTGTTATTTCTGTCATTCTCTTGCACTCTTCCTTAACTATTGGTCTCTTCCTAACCCCTTACCTTCTACTCTCTTCTATTCTTCTTTCTTCTTTCTCTTTCTGAATCTCTTTCAAAAACTCAATTTTTTCTCTTATACTGACTTTATTTTCCCAAATTTTCTCTTTCTCAGACTCTCAGTAACTCTTTCACATTTTAACAATATCCCGGTCTCTGAACTCTCTATTTCTCAACATTTTTCTCAAAATGAACTCAATTTCTGTTTACCTCCATCAGTCTTTCTTAATCTCTCCTTTTCATCTTTGTTAGTCATTCTAGCTATCCAGTTTCTTTTCTCTGTCATACACATGCTCTCTTTCTTTCTTGGTATTTCTATATTTCCTTTAGTATTTTTTCTTAATGTCTCAATATTCTTCATCCCTCTGTCTTTCTCACAAACTTTTTCTTCAAAATATTTCCCTCAAAATCTTATTTGCACTCTTTTTTCCCCCTTTTTTCTCTTTTTTTCCTTTTTCACAAAAGATAGAAAAAGTTTCAAACTCATGAGGCAGGATGATATATATAATTTCAATACCAAAGCTTCTGTAGTACAAAAGTCAAAAGAAGCAACGAAAGATTGATTCAAGCCATCATCTCTTTTCTGGATAACAGCTTCCTCACTGGTGTTCCTGCTCTGTCTTATCCCCCAACCCTGAACAAAGCTCCATTCTCCCAGTGCTGCCAGAGGACCCAGGTATGGCATCCATTAAATGATGAACTGAATAAATTGACTTGCCATTTACATTTCAGTCTCTCAAGTTTGGTTTGAGTCCAATCTCACAGAAATATATCCATTCAGTACCTAAAAAATCAGCTGAACTATAAATTAGTAAATACTTATTTTCTACACATTATTTATAATGCCTGATGTTGTGTGGAGTGTGCTGAGTGCTGGGAACGAAATGACAGGCCAAAGCAAAAATCTTTCTGCCCAGAAGGAATTTGTAATCTAGCTATTTGCTTGATCAATAAGCACATGAAAAGGTAATTTAAAGGAAATGCCATTTAATCCAGTAATTAAATGACTTTTCCTTTCTCTTTTACTTTTTGCATAAAATGTGAATAAAGCCCAAAGTTGATGGTGCTGGGGTAAGCACCGACACTCTCCTTCACTTGAACTTCACTTCACATAATTTCCTTTTTTTTATGTTTGTTTATTTTAAGCACTTATTTATTTTGAGAGAGAGAGAGCAAGTGTGTGAGCAGGAGAGGGGCAGAGAAAGAGGAAGAGAGAGAGAATCTCAAACAGGCTCTGAGCTGTCAGTGCAGAGCCCAATAAGGCTCAACCTTAGGAATTGTGAGATCATGACTTGAGATGAAACCAAGAGTCAGATGCCTAACCAACTGCTATCCAGGCACCCTAATTTCTTTGATCTTTTGGGAACTATTTTTGTAAATGTTTATTTATTTATTTTGAGAGAGAGAAAGAGATAGACCATGAGCCAGGGAATGGCAAGGGATGGGGGTGGGGGGCAGTGGGGAGAATCCCACAGCACAGAGCCTGACATGGGGCTTAATCTCTTAAACCATGAGATCATGACCTAAGCCAAAATCAAGAGTTGGACGCTTAAATGACTGAACCACCTAGGAACCCCCGAGAAATCTTTTATTTTAGGTGACCTTATGGAACTTATATTCTAGTGGAACTGGAGTGGAAGAAGACAAACAAGGCTGAGCTTACAGCAGGAAAGTACTTAGCACAGAACTAGCCCACAGAAAGTCTCCAAGAGTTACCTGTAAGCATTATTATTCAAGGCTACAACCCCACCTCCAAAAACCTTTCTCAGATAATACTAGCTGCATTCTCTATTATTTTAATTTGGATGTTGTTTAGAGAAAATCTCAGGATTCTCAGTACATGCAAGTTTAGTACTTTATCCCAAATGGTCTCATGAAACTATGCCTAGTGTTTGAATCCCAAAGATGCTTACTTGAGTAAGTTCCAGAATTTCTCTGAAATGCAGCTTCTTTTTCTTTAAATAGAAAAAATATATATATTAGTAATAAACTCTTTCTGTAAGTATGCTCCCTTTTAATTACTGGTTTCTCTTTTTCTATTCTCTTTTTTTTCTTGAAAATCTTATTTACTTTATTCTTTTCAAAGAACTACCTACTTTTTTGATTTGTTGATCTGTTGTTCCTTTGTTTCTGCTTTATCAGTTTCTCCTTATCTTTATCATGACTCCTTGCTGTTTCTTTGAGTTTATTTTGCTGTTCTTTCTCTAAATCTTTTTTTTTCTTACAAATAGTTTATTGTCAAGTTGGTTTCCATATAACACCCAGTGCTCATCCCCACAAGTGCCCTCCTCCATGCCCATCTCTCCCCTCCCCCCTACATCCATCAGTCCTCAGTTTGTTTCTCAGCCTTCAAGAGTCTCTCATGGTTTGTCTCTCTCCCTTTCCCCCACCATTTCCTCCCTTCTTCTCCCGCATGGTCCTCAGTTAAGTTTCTCCTAATCCTCCTATACGTGCAAACATATGGTACCTGTCCTTCTCTGCCTGACTTATTTCGCTCAGCATAACACCCTCAAGGTCCATCCATGTTGCTACACATGGCCAGATTTCATTGTTTCTCATTGCCATGTAGTATTCCATGGTATAGATAAAAAAAATATGGAACGCTTCACGAATTTGCGTGTCATCCTTGCACAGGGGCCATGCTAATCTTCTCTGTATCGTTCCAATTTTAGTATATGTGCTGCCGAAGCGAGCACTGTTCTTTCTCTAAATCTTATGTTCATCACCTAGATTTAAAACGTTTCTCCTTTTCTATGATATATGTTTAAGGTTAAATCTTTAACCTCATTCCACACATTTTGCCTCAGTATAGATCACTTCTAAATATAAGTGTTTTATATTTTCCACTGTGGCTTTTCCCTTAAGCCATTAATTTCTTAGAAATTTAGTTTTATTTTCCAAATATATGAGTTTTGGGGGAGGGGGATCTTTTTCCCCCTTTAATTCTTAATTTGCTGCATTGCAGTCAGGGAATGGGGTCAGTGCAGTGTGTTTTCTTTGGTATTTGTTGACCTTTCCTTTTGGCTTAGTTTATAGATACTTTTTTTTAGTCTATTTTTTAAATTTATTTATTTATTTTTTACAAATAGTTTATTGTCAAATTAGTTTCCACATAACACCCAGTGCTCATCCCCATGAGTGCCCTCCTCCATGCCCATCCCCCCTCCCCCCCACATCCATCAGTCCTCAGTTTTTGTCAGCATTCAAGAGTCTCTCATGGTTTGCCTCTCTCCCTTTCCCCCACCATTTCCCCCCTTCTTCTCCCCCTTGTTCTTCAGTTAAGTTCCTCCTAATCCTCCTATACGTGCAAACATATGATATTTACTGACTTATTTCACTCAGCATAACACCCTCAAGGTCCATCCATGTTGCTACACATGGCCAGATTTGTTTCTCATTGCCATGTAGTATTCATGGGGCTTAGTTTATAGATAATTATTATAAATGTTACAATGTTATATGCATGTTTGAAATCAAAGTGCTTTTCTTATTATTTGTTTACAGAATTATATATCATATATATGGGGGTTGTTCATTGTATTACTCAAAACTTTTATATCCTGATTATTTTGATTGATCTATCAGTTTCTTAGAGAGTTGTAATAAAGTCTCTTAGTATGTTGGTGGATGTTTGTTTCTCCTTTTAGTTCCGTCAATTTTTGTCTCACATATTTTGACTCTTTGTTTAGGGGTTAGGGTTAGGGTTTGTAGGAATTGATAAATATAATTTGTCTTCAGACTCCTTCTCTTTCTCTCCAGGTCTCCCAGTCCACCCACGGAATTGTATTCCACAAGAGGGACTTTCACTATTTTACCGAATGTCTCCTTCAACTCCTCAATTTCTAATTCATAAATGGTCTGTGAAAGCGTCTCACCTAAGATTTGAGCATTTTTTCACAGGATAGCAAGACAGGGGTAGAGACCCTCATGGCAAGAAGAACCAAGGTGTGGCAGAGAAAGGTAAGGGAGAGACCTGGACAATGTAGTTGAAAGGAGTAAGATATGCTCTGATCTGCGCCAGACTAAGAGGGAAGGAGTGAAGTAACTGAAGGGGCCAGGGACCAAAGGAGGGCAGACAATACCTGGCTGTGTTGTAAGTAGTGTTTAGACCGAGAAAGTGATGTATCATTTTTTAAATGATTTATTTAACCCCCTATAATTAACATACAGTGTTATTATTAGTGTCAGGTGTACAACATAGTGATTTAATAATTCTATAGATTACTCGGTGCTTATCATGGCAAGTTGTACTTGTAAACCCCTTCATTTATTTCACCCATCCCCCCACTCACCTCTCCTCTGGAAATGGAGATAAAAAAAATTGCTCCCATCAAAAAAAATAATGCTCCTGTCTTTTTCTTCTCATTACTTTCCAAACCCTATGGCAGTATCTATAAATGCATGTCCTTACAGAGCTTCCCCTGATGTGAGGCAGGCACACTGCCCCCACTGTGCTGATGAGGTTGTCAAGGCTCAGAGAGCTGAAGTAAGTTGAGATTAGCTCCGCCTACTTTGAGGTCAGGGTAACAAATTTTAAAAATGGAAGGAGAAAAAAGATAAAGAATCAAAGATGGTTAGGGGTGCCTGGGTGGCTCAGTCGGTTAAGCATCTGACTTCAGGTCAGGTCATGTTCTGATGGTTTGTGAGTTTGAGCCCCACATTAGGCTTGCTGCTGTCAGTGCAGATGCTGCTTCAGATCCTCTGTCTCCTCTCTGCCTCTCCCCCATGCTCTCTTGCTCTCTCTCTCAAAAAATAAATAAACTTAAAAAAACGAATCAGAGATAGTTAAATCAGAAACAGGTAGTGGGGAGAGGAGAGGAGGGATGGGGTATAATAAATGTCCAAACAGTGTTAACCATAAAAGAAAAGATAGACAAATGAGAAAATGTAGACATATTAAGGGTGTAGTTTCAGCTGCAGACTAGGTACAGTCTCATGGAGGAAGCCTTAGAGCACAGTTTTGCAGCTTTGGCAGAGTTCTGGCCCTGGTAGGAAGCAGGGATGGGTGTACACAGGGTAGACTAAGACAGCTCCTGTTTGACCCATGGCAATTCCTTGGAGAAAGGGGCAGCTGTGAGTTATCTGGGTAACTGAAGATTGGGTAAATTACTTAGTTAAAGGGATCTGTGTAGGGCAATGACAATGTACACTATACATATCTGTTTGTAAAAAAGATTAAGATTGTATTGAGGTTTCTGCTTCTGGAAGATGAAGTAGATGTACTTTCCCCTATTCTTCCTGCTAAGTAAAACAAAAGCACTGAATACTACATATAAACAATCATAAGATTCTGTAAGGTGAAGAGAAGGCAGACCAGCTACGGACCTGAGTTCCCCACGCCCCCCAAAGTTCACTATTGTCAACTTCCTGTTTTCTTTGTTCTGCCTTAAAAATCCCAAAGGGAGGCTAGAAAAGCCAGCAAACTCAAAATCCAATGGGCACAGACAAAACAAAAGAGCCGACCCCAAAAGCCTGCTCTCCTGTTGAAGGACCAGGAAAGGGGCCGACAAGCAAGACAGACACTTAGACAACATGCACTCTACAGAGAAACTTCAGTCCCGCCTTTATCCTGGCCAGCAAAGGCTGAGTAAAAAGGCTAGACGTCCACTTTTGCCCCACTGTAAAAATGTATTCACTCCCCAGGTTCTGTGCACCCGGGAGGTTTCATAAAAGGCTGAGTTGGGGCCAGTATTTCCATCCCTGTGGGGTGGTAATGAGCACCCTTCTTCCCACACAGTATCAGTTGCGACCAAATGGGGATCCTGGAGTTCCAACCCTATCTAGTGTTAATGCAGTGTTCCTCCCCCTTTTTGCTGGGATGGCTGCAGATCGGGCTTAGTAGAGAGTGAGGACTTTCATGATTTCCCAGTAGTAAAAATCCCTCTTTTAACCCCGCTCAAAGGTATCAGTGGAGACCACATGGGGAACGGTGATGAGATGTCCCTCCCCTTCTTATCCAGGGTAGAATTAACAGAGGCCTACTGGGGAACCTAATCTTCCACTTCCACCCAGCTGTTATGAGTCCCTTTCCTCCTTTCTCCATGCCCCTTTTCCCAGTGTAAAGAGAGGCTGAGTGGAAAACCTGGACTTCCACCCCCACCTGATAGTAATAAGGTGGTATCCCCTTCGCTCATCAGATTGGCGTCAGAGGAAGCCTGCTAAAACACACGATTTAAATACGATCCTGGATTTTATAACACAATGCACAAAATATCCAAGTTTCAAGTGAGAATCATGTCTTACCAAGAACCACAGAGAGCTCATACTAAAGGAGACAATCAACAAATGCTAATACTGAGATGACACAGCTGTCCAATTATCTGACAAGAATTTTAAAGCAACCATCAGAAAAATTCTTCAACAAGTAATTAATTACAAATACTCTTGAAACAAATGAAAAAATATAAAGTTTCAGAAAAGAAATAGGAAGACTAAAAAAAGAAATAAAGATATAAAAAAGAATAAAATGAAAAAAATAGAACTGAAATATATATACCCAAAAGGAAAAAAAAAAAAACCCTCAATGGATAGGCTTAATAGCAAAATGGGAAGGATACAGGGAAGAATCAGTAAACTTGAACAATAAAAGCTATGTAGTCTCAACAGCAGAGAGAAAATAGCCTGGAAAAATATGAGCAGAACCTTATGGCCTTGTGGGACAAAAAGAGATCTTACATTTGTGTCATCAGAGTCCCATAAGCAGAAGATTGGAGGAGGGCTGAAAAATATTTTAAAAAATTGTAATAATGACTAAAAATTTCTAGCATTTGGCAAAAAACATAAGCCTACAGATTGAAAAAGCTGGCCAAAACGCAAATGGATTAAATCCAAAGAAATTCCTTTTTTTAAAATGTTTTATTTATTTCTGAGAAAGAGGGAGAGACAGCGTGAGCAGGGGAGGGTCAGAGAGAGGGAGACACAGAATCTGAAGACTGGCTCCAGGCTCTGAGCTAGCTGTCAGCACAGAGCCCAACGCGGGGCTCAAACCCGCAAACCATGAGATCATGACCTGAGCTGAAGTCGGACGCTTAACTGACTGAGCCACCGGGCGCCCCTCCAAAGAAATTCCTACAAAAATATATTATAGTCAGTCTTCTGAAAATCAAAGACAGATTTGGCTTGAAAGCAGTCAGAGAGAAATGGCACATTACTGATGGGAAAAACAAGTCAAATGACAGTGTATTTCTCATCAGAAACCATGAAGAGTGGAAGGAAATAACAAAATATTTTTCAAGTGCTAAAAGAACTGTTAACCCAATGAAAATATATTTCAGGAATGAAGAGGAATTAAAGACATTCACAGATGGGGGAAAACTAAGAGCATGTGTCACCAGCAGATCTACCCTAAAAAGAATGGCTAAAGAAAGTTCTGTAAACCAAAAGGAAATTAAAAAAGAAGGACTCTTGGAACATCAAGAAGAAAGAAAGAACACAGAAATAAAAATATGGGTAAACACATTTCCCTTGTCCTCTTGAGTTTGTTTGATGGTCGAAGCAAAAATTATAATACTCTTCAGTGTAGTTCTTAATGAATATATAGAAAATAATTGACACAATTATATTATAAATGGGGAAGGGTAAAGGGACATAAAGGGGATAAAGCAACAATTCACTCAAAATGTTAATACCAGTTGACTTTGATAAGATATATCTATATCATATAATAATAAATTAATAAATTATATAATGTATATAATTAATAATTATATTATGAAAAATTATATATTTATATATAATATG
>NW_027530544.1:178363-224671 GCF_008692635.1 Crocuta crocuta | reverse complement strand
AAAGTAACTTCAAATGTAATTATATAAGTATAATAAAATAAAAGGATGAAAAAGATAAAATGTAACCACTAATCAGAAGAAAGCTGGAGCATCTATTTTAATTTAGACAAAGTACAGAGCAAAGCAAATTACCAAGGACGGAGAAAGACATTACATAATGATATGGTCAGTTTACTAAGGGTCAGCCTACTAAGAAGAATTAGCCATTCTAAATGTGTGCGCACCAAACAACAAATATGTGAAGCAAAAACTGATAGACCTGAAAGGAAAAATAGCCAAAACCACAATTATAGTTGAAGACTTAAACGTCTCTCCCTCAATAATTGATAGAACTAGATGAGATGATTAGCTCCCTCAAGTGCACTGAAGATTTAGGGAAGGAATGTCTAAAGACTTCTGTACTCACCAGCAGAGTATACTGAGTCAATCATAATAGACATAATATCTGACTCTATGGAGCTTACATCTAGTGTGGAAGACAGGTAATTACACAGTCATGTTCAAATGTAGGTAAGTGGAGTAATAAGAAAATTCAGGTCCTATTTGGAGTCAGAAAAGGCTTCTTTTTGAGGAAGCATCATTAAGCCAAGCTCTGAAGAGTAACTGGAAATTCTCTGATTGAAGAAATGGATAAAAGTGCTTTACGGAAAGGGAATAGCATTCAGCTATCCAAGGTTTGAGAAAACTTGCTCATCAAAATAATAGTGAATCTGAATATTACAACTTGTCTTTGTTTAAAACAGCTAGTCTTTTCATTGAATCTAGGTTTTCTATGTTAAATATACCTCAAAGGAAGATAAACAATATCTATCAATTATTGGATGCTTATTACATGTCAAGTGTAATGCTAAGCACTTTATATGTAATACAATTCTTAACACAATTATAGAGAGATGCCTATAAGTCTATATCACCATGGTAGAGGCATTTTTATTAATTCAATTTTAGAAAAGGAAAATGGGTTGAAAAAAGTTAACTTTACCTAAGGTCATAATGCTAGAAAATGGTGACTCTGGGGTTCAAACCTAATTCTGCCATCCTCAATGCCTCTAGTTTGGTGAACTTGAATTCAGGGAAGCTTATCTGCCTGGCCTGCTGTGCTGGGTGGAGCCATATACTTTTCATATTGACTAAGGGACATTTTACTTTCTGTTATGGACGGAACGTATCCCCTCCAGACTCATTCTTGAAATCCTAACCCCGATGAGGGGAGGAGCCCTCATGAATGGGATTAATGCCCAAATAAAAGGGGCTCCAGACAAATCTCTCTCTTTCTTTCTGCTATTTGAGGATACAACAAGCAGCATTCTGCAACCCAGAAGAGGGCTCTCACCAGAACCCAGATATGCTGGCACCCTGATCTTGGAGTCCTGGTATCCAGAACTGTCAGAAAAAATTTCTGTTCTCTCTGTGTTTTGTTATAGCAGCCCGAACTGGCTAAAACACCTACACCTTAACGATATGTCATTTGCCTTAGAGAATGGTCCAATCCAAGTCATCCTCCAGAGATTTTCCAGTATGTTCTGAGTCTGGCAGACAATGAGATACTCATGACACCACTGAACCAAAAGAAACACTCTTGCTTTGCCCTTGCAGGTGAGGTGATACAGGAGCTGAATGTCTGTGTGTCCTCGTCCTTTAGGGTTGCCATTGATGTGGTCTAGTATGTACACACCTTCAAAATGAGCAGTGAAGATGTGATCTTTGTAAATAGGTCCCACCTTAGAAAAGAATGAGGTGAATCTTTAATTATATTTATTTGCCACTTCATGCTCAAAAGATTGTCTAGTCTATATAAACGTTACACCTGAGGACAACTATGAGTCACTTTAATGGCCATTTTATTAATATGAGAATTACAGGAAAGTGTATGGTCCCTTTATCATAAAAGAAGTCTTTCCATGGAGGATTCCGAGTTTATTAAAAATAAAATTTTATATAGTATTATGCATAGGAGTATACTATCTTCATAGTGATCAAATATAAACAGGAAAAGAGGGGACAAATAAAAGTGAAGACAAATAAAGTGAAAATGAAAAGAGACAATTAGGGAAAGAGGAAATGGGGAAATGCAAAAAGAAGACAGGAGCACAAATTCACCCCCAATAGGCTTGCATCCTCTACCCTACACCAAAGCAGCTGGCTATAAGCAAATCACTCATTTTTCTGTTTGTTGCTGTTGATTTGGGGAAGATTTCATCTAAATTAGAAAAGGGGTGGGTTGAAGGTATCAAAGAAAAAACAAAGTCACATCTAGAGAAGTACTCAGAATCAAAAAGGTGGATTTTAAGAAGAATGCTGTGCCATTTTCATTGGGATTGCACTGAATGAGTAGGCTGCTTTGGATAGTATTGACATTTTAACAATATTTATTCTTCCAATCCATGAGCATGGAAGGTTTTTCCTTTTCTTTGTGTTGCCTTCAACTTCCTTTATAAGTTTTTATAGTTTTCAGAATACAGATCTTTTATATCTTTGGTTAGGTTTATTACTAGGTATTTTATGGTTCTTGGTGCAATTGTAAATGGGGTCAATTTCTTGATTTCTCTTTCTGTTGCTTCATTATTGGTGTATAGAAATGCAATCGATTTCTGTACATTGATTTTGTACCCTGTGACTTTGATGAATTCATGTATCGTTCTAGCAGCCGTTTAGTGGAGTCTTTCAGGCTTTCCAAATAATCCAGTGAAGAAATGGGCAGAAGACATGAATAGACACTTTTCCAAAGAAGACATCCAGATGGCCAACAGACACATGAAAAGATGTTCAACATCACTCATCATCAGGGAAATACAAATCAAAACCACACTGAGATACACTGAGAAAAAACCTCACACTGGTCAGAGTGTCTAAAATTAACTCGGGAAACAATAGATGCTGGTGAGGATGTGGAGAAACAGGACCATCTTGCACTGTTGATGGCAATGCAAACTGGTGCAGCCACTCTGGAAAACAGTATGGAGCTTCCTCAAAAAATTGAAAATAGAACTAACCTACGGCCCAGCAATAGCACTACTAGGAATTTATCCAGAGGATACAGGAGTGTTGATTCATAGGGGCACATGTACCCCAATGTTTATAGCAGTGGTTTCTTTTTTAAAAAAATATATATAATTGATTGTCAAATTGGTTTCCATACAACACCCAGTGCTCATTACAAGAGCCCTTCTCAATGCCCATCACCCACACTCCCCTCCCCCACCCCCAACAACCCTCAGTTTGTTCTCAGTATTTAAGAGTCTCTTATGGTTTGAATCCCTCTCTGTAGTTTTCTTCCTCTTCCCCTCCCCCTGCTATATTGCAGTGCTTTCAACAATAGCCAAATTATGGAAAGAGCCTAAATGTCCATCAACTGATGAATGGATAAAGAAGATGTGGTTTATATATACAATGAAATGCTATTTGGCAATGAGAAAGAATGAAATCCTGATGTTTGCAGCAATGTGGATGGATCTGGAAGGTATTATGCTAAGTGAAATAAGTCAGTTAGAGAAAGAGAGGTATCATGTTTTCACTCATATGTGGATCTTGAGAAACTTAACAGAAGACCATGGGGGAAGGGAAGGGGAAAAATAGTTACAGAGAGGAAGGGAGGCAAGCCATAAAAGACTCTTAAAAACAGAGAACAAACTGAGGGTTGATGGGGGTGGGGGAGAAGGGAAAATGGGTGATGGGCATGGAGGAGGCCACTTGTTGGGATGAGCACTGGGTGTTGTGTGTAAGCGATGAACCATAGGAATATGCCCCCAAAACCAAGACCACACTTTACACACTGTATGTTAGCCAATTTGACAATAAATTATATTTAAAAAATTTTTTAAAAATTAAAAATGTTGCAGGCCAGAAAAAAAAAAAAGGTACACTGAAAGACTCAAATGGTAGTTCTGAGGTGCTAGCTTAGGTGTGATCTGACCCCGGGCCCCACCCAGACCAAACCAATCTGGAAATTGATCCACCAGGACTCCTTTTGGTAACTTTTCCCCAGCAGAGTACTCACCCTTTCCCCGTCTAATCAAAGGCTATTTCTACTCCAAAAATCACATCCTTCGGACTCCTAGTTTTGCTGCTTATCCTTCTTCTAGTGTCTGCCTGGTATTTACTACATAAGCAATCAACAGTATTGCCATGTGAGAAATGAGAGAACAGCCTATATATGAATTTGGAAGTTATAGGTTTGTGGGGTTTGTTTTTTTTTTTTAGTGTTTTTTTTATTTTTGAGAGAGAGAGAACAGGAGAGGAGCAGAAAGAGAGGGAGACACAGAATCTGAAGCAGACTCCAGGCTCTGAGCTGTCAGCACAGAGATGGACATGGGGCTCAAACTCACAAACCGTGAGATCATGACCTGAGCCCAAGTCGGACCCTTTACTGACTGAGCCACCCAGGCTCCCCTATAGGTTTGTGTTCTTATGTATTTTAGTAATATCAATCTCTTTCAGACATTCATAGTTTCATTTTACCATCTTTAAGTTGGCTTTCTGATATTTTAACCTAGACCTTTGAAATTATTTCAATTTTGCTTCCATCCCTATCCACAAGCAAGTGATTTCTGCTAGTTCTTTGGGACACGGCAGAGAAATAGGTCTTTTTCAGAGTTTCTTGTTAAGCCTCTTATTAAAACTTCACAGAAGCTACCTGAATTCAAGTCTGCAGCACCCCTTAGATTATACGAGGGGTTTTCAATTCCAGCAACATTTTAAGAACACCTGGGGAGTTTTAAGGTTCTATCCCAGACCAATTATATCAGAATCTTTAGGCAGAGGATAGTAGTTTTAAAGCTCCCCAGGGGATACTAATGAGCAGCCACAGCCCTTGTTCAGTTGAGAACCACTGAACTTCAAACAGAAAATCCTCTTAATTAGCATCTCCTTTATTCTGGGCACATTAACTCCAATTAACACCACTTCCATCCCATTTTTGATCTTGTATATTTTCTGGTTCTTTCTGTTTTTTTGCAAATCACTTCCATTCATGTGAGAAGCATGGAATTTATTCAGTTTGGGTAAATGACTTTGTTTCAGTTAATTCACAAATGTAGTTTGCAGAGTTTTTATTTTTCTGTATAACCTCTGCAATTTTGATGGAAAAATTGCTTTATTTGTACAAACTTACTAAAATAATCAGATGACATATTTGAATATATATCAATTGTTATTTGAGTTTTCTTTGCTTCTGTTTTCAGCAATATTGGGCTGAACAAGAAACCACTTCTAGTATAGCACACTTTTCTTAAAATTCTGGATGTTATATTAGAAATATATTTAATAGACTTCATGAGTAAACTGGTGAAATCAGAGAATTCCTTGCAGGACTAAATGTCAATCAAATGATCAAACACTCTGAAAGAGTAAGTGAAGCACTCTAACCAAAGTTTTTCATAGTGGCATCTGCTGATCCGTGGTGGTCTAGAGTGTGGATTTTAATGGATTATGTATTCTGGGGGATAGGAGTCTGTGGCTCCTAACAGGTAAGAGGTAAGATCTAAAAAAAACTAAAGCCAAAGCCCAAGAAGGCAGCACCCTTAGTAAGTAAAGCAGAAAAAATGTCTGATCTAAGATTGAGATGGTGAGGCTGGAAGCCTGTCCAAATCTGGCTCTGGGTGTCTAATATCATTCTACTACTTCCATATCTTAAAAGAAAAAAAAAAAGATCATGTTTAAAGTGGTCCAGAATTGGTTATGTCTCCCAGAAACTGGCAGAAATATGTGCAGATTATTTTTCTGGAAGATTTTTTATTTTTATTTGTTTTAAACTCTCCACCACACGTGGGGCTTGAACTCATGACCCTGAGATCAAGAGTCACATGGGGCTTGAACTTATGACCCTGAGATCAAGAACTCAATGGTCTACCCTCTGATCCAGCAGACACTCCCTCTGGAAGGTTTTAACTCAGACATGGAAGAATTACCACAAATAAAAATCCTAAGCAACACAAGCTCAGATGCAATTAAAAGACAGATGGGAAATACTTATGGTGTATTAGCATTAATTATTACAATACCGATTAGAATAAAAGATTTTTAAAAATATTTCGAAAAATAATTTTGAGAAGTACCTTTCTTTTCTAAGATTTTTTAAAATTAGAAACAGATGTTCAATGTTTGGAAATTTGAAAATATTCTCTAGGCTTTTTACTGGAATGACATGAACTATTTCTTGCATTTCCTTCCTAATTATTTCCCTCATTTGATCATAGTTCACATAATAAAAGNAAAAAAAAAGAACATTTATTATGTGGGGGACACTGTTCTAAGTACTCTACACATATTGACTTATTTAGTGCTCATAATTACCAAATAGTTTGCTATTATTATCACTGTCATACACATGAAATAAGGGATGCACAAAGGTGTTAAACAACTTGCCCAAAATCAATTAGGTCTTCATACTTAGACTGCTTGGCTTCAGAATTGCACTCTTGACCTCTATGCTATTCTGCATTTCATAAAGTTCTTCCATGACTACAATCTAAATTAGGATTCTTTCTACATCTATGGTAACACTGTTCATTTCTGCCTGAACATTAGTACAACTTAAAATTATTAATTTGTTTAACGTCTGTCTCTTTCTCTAGGCTCTTCCTCTTTAAGAGCTGGAACCATTTCCTGCCATTTCCCTGCCACATACCCAGTGGTTAGTACACAGAAGGTACTCAATAAATGGTTGAGAGAATGAATGCAGGGAACTTGCATAAAAGAGAACTAGGAAAATTATTTCCTTCGTGGAGTAATATCTCCATCTTGTGGAACTTTAGCATATCGTTATTAAAAAACATTTTTTAATAAGGTGGGTTTTCACAGAATTCTCAAGTGTTATTTCCCAGGCTTGTACCAGTCTTTTCTACTGGACCAGTCCTTTTGAGATTGTTAGTGCTATAGAATAGCACAGTCTCTTAAGGAGGGGCCTTTTTCCTACTAGATTTGCTTGGTGAAACTAAGTATGCAACTAGGTAATTAACGCGCCACCGTTTACGTCCAGAATGCATTTGATTCTACTTTGCCAAAAGGTAGAGCACAGGTCCATCAACAAGCTCTTAGCTCAGAATGATCACCCAGGCACATTCAGAGCCCCTTCTTTGCAGAGTTCATACATTACTAAGGGGTCTGATATGCCAGCAGTCCCCAGCTCGCCGTCTCGGATTCGTCACAGTGTATGGTGGCCACAGTAGGAACTGCAGAAATAGCTTCTGCCATACCATCTACACTACGAGAGCGGCTATTATGCGCCACTAGAAATCCCAGGTTCACTTGTACAATATTTTGCACACATAATCTGTAATAATTTTTTAATACCAATACTTTATGAAGAGTTACTTCCTGATCTACGTGTAAAGGGGAACTCACTTTTTGAAGTTGGCAAATCTCGCTATTCAAGTCAGAAATGGATCCCCAAAAAGTGCTTAGGCTGATCTGATTATAAATGCAGGTTATATATACCGAGTCTCCCCGCAACCGCCCCCAAATAGATCCAATTTAGCTTCTCTGACCCTAACCTACAAACGAGGTAAGAGACTGGAGGTCTAAGACACGCGTGAGAGCCGCTCCTTCCCCACGATTCTATGGTTTTTCCAGGATACTCTCATCACTGAGAACTCTATGGTTCCGGGGCGGGTTGGGAGGCCTGGGTTTGAAAACCGTGGCGGGAAGATGGCTACACCTGTCACCAGGCCCTGTTTCTACCGTGTGGGAAGACGCTGGGACTGTGGTTTTCCCTGAATGGCCAAGAAAAGTTCGAGATGAATCCTCCGCGCTGGAGTGGGAAACGGCGACGTTCAGCATCAGGCTCGGACTCCTTCTCGGGAAGCTGCGGTGACAGCAGTGACAGCTCCCTGCTCCCCTCGGGGCCTGTGCTGAGTCCGCCCCCAGGCCTAGGACGCTGCTTGAAGGACCTAGGCCGCCAGCCAGCAGCAGCTGCAGGTACCCCCGGGCACTCTGGGGGCGGTGGGTGTGGTGGGCAGCTCTGCCCAGCCGTGTGTCGGGAGGTGTACATAATTACAGCACAGCTTGCTTGTTTGCACGGCCTGCTGGCTTCTACTCCCTTTCTCAGTTTGTGACTTGTGACTGGTATGGCAGGTCACATTCTGTTAGGACATGGACGTGCATATTGGGCAATAGCCTGGTAATAATATTCAAGTGGTTTGTGGGTCATTCGACCTTTACGGAAACAACTTCCCAGTTGGCCAGTCTAATCATCTGTGGGAGGCTCAACGCTCCTCTTTACAGATCCTTATGTTGGAAATGCTTTATATCAGGATATGCTCTATATGGCCTCAGTCCAACAGTCCAACACACAGGAATTCCAAAACACGGTGGAGGACTAACCACTGAAGTCAAATCTTAGAATTAGATTCAACTATTAATTACTTTTTTCTTTCCTGAAAGGGGAATGCAAGCAGACAGTTACTGACGATCAAATGGACAAGTTGCTGTTGGCAAACTGGGGACTCCCTGCAGCGGTTCTGGAGAAATATCACAGTTTTGGTGTAAAAAAGATGTTTGAATGGCAGGCAGAGTGCCTTTTGCTTGGACAGGTCCTGGAAGGAAAGAATTTAGTCTATTCAGGTATTAAAAATTGTGCAAATTAATCTCTTTACTACTTTAAAGACATGAATGTAAAGGATACTCTATTGAGATAGTTATGAAGTAGTTCGTTTAAAAGGTAGTAGTTATGAGGTAGTTTTAAAAAGTGAACGGGGGATGCCTGAGTGCCTCAGTCGGTTGAGCGTCTGACTTCGCCTCAGGTCATGACCTCACGGTTTGTGAGTTCTAGCCCCGCATCGGGGCTCTGCTGACAGCCAGCTCAGAGCCTGGAGCCTGTTTCAGATTCTGTATCTCCCTCTCTCTCTCTCTGACCACCCCCCCGCCCCCCGATCACGCTGTCTCTTTAAGAAATAAATAAAACATTAAAAAAATTAAAAATAAGTAAAAAATAAAAAGCGAAGAAGAGTTATTTATAACTAAAGAAAATCTTAAGTCTTAAAATATGAAAAGTGGATTGTCATCATATGCATATTTAAATTATGCAAATTCCATTATATTGATGCTTGGTAGAGAGCAAAAAAGCAGACAATTTAAAGAGGGTTCTTTTGATATGTTTTCACTTATAAGTGGAACAGGAGAAACTTAACAGAGGACCATGGGGGAGGAGAATGGAAAAAATAGTTGGAGAGAAGGAGGGAAGCAAACCATGAGAGACTCTTGAATACTGAGAACAAACACGGCTGATTGGGGTGAGGGAGAGGGGAAGGGGGGTGATGGGCATGGAGGAGGGCACTTGTTGGAATGAGCACTGGATGTTATATGGAAACCAACTTGTCAATAAACTATTAAAAAATAAAATAAATAAAATAAGAATTAAAAAAATAAATATAACAACCCCCCCCCAAAAAAAGAGGGCTCTTCTGCTTGCCATTCCTCTCAACAAACATGTCCCAAGGTGAGTGTGCAAGGGAGATGTAAATCTGTTCTTCCCCCAGTTGATTGCCATTGCTTTACAGTGTATGAACATTATACATTATTTATTTGTAAATCGTCCTGCTTGTACAGGATTGCATACACAAAACCACATGTAATTTGCTTTATAGAAGATTTATATAGGCTTTCAAGGGCAACCCTGACATTCATTCTTTTTAACTTTTTTACTGTTCTGACTTTAGGACTTTTTTGATAAGATGCACTTTCTTTGTGTCTCCTTATGGCTGCAGCAAATAGACAATTATCATTAGAAATAAGTTGAGGCTGTAGAGTGAGATTGGTTGGGTTTGAAAACGAACACTTGCTGCCTGTGGTAATTAATAGAGAGCATATTAATAGAAAGCATGAGAGAATGCTTAGAATAGTTCTTGGCACATAGAAAGTACACAATAAATGCTAAGTGGTGGCAGTGGTAGAACAACCACTTCCACTGCTTAAACCAAAACTTGAATATCATTCATATCTCTGGTGACCAATGTTTATCAATTAGTTACCAAGTTCAGTTTGTATTATCCCAAATACCTTGATTCTGACTACTCTCTGTTTTTAAGTACACTACCTAGCTTATTATCCTCTCTCTTGTAGCTTATGCTCACTATCATCTTCTAGAATATGCAATAGCCTTATAAGTAGTTTATCTTTTCTCTGTGGTTTTGTTCTGCCCCTGCACCCAAAGTGGTCTTGATAAAGTACAAATATGATCTTGCCACTCCTTTTCATGAAATTTGTTATTCTGCGTTGCTTTCAGGATAAATTCTAAACTCCTTACATGGTGGATTTATAAAATTCTTTTTCATGTGGCACATTCATTTCTCTTCTCTTACTCCTACTGATTTTATTTCAGGCTTACTAAATTACTGTCATCTGAATTTACCAGGTTTTCCTCCAGGCCTTTGCACATGCTGTTTCTTTTGCTTGACATTCCTTTCCTTTTCCCTTCTCTTCTCATAACTTCTGTTTCCTTTCCATAAATGTCGTTATAGCTCCTCTCTCTCAGCTTCTATCATAGTTCCTATTGCAATATATTAAAGTCGTTTATCTCCTTCCTCAAAGCAGGTCTTTTAACTATTCAGTAACTTAAAGGAAAGGATCTTTAGATACAAGTGAGGGACTCAATATTCATCATTTATTGTTCCAAAAAGAATTTGGTTAATAATTCTCTATTTTCCGTATGAGGCTATCTAGAGCCCTGGTTTGAAGTCAGTGGTGTTTAAGTGTATAAAGTTTTTAAATGCTAGTAGGGGCTTTAATGATAGGTCAGTCTTAGGGCCTGTAGTTACTGGATATGATTTAAAACATTTATAAGTGCAGTATGTCACATATTACTTCTCTTTGTGATAACCTTGTGGAATAACATGTTTTAGCTCCGACAAGTGCTGGAAAGACTCTTGTTGCTGAATTACTTATGTTGAAGAGGGTTTTGGAAATGCGGAAGAAAGCTTTGTTTATTTTGCCCTTTGTCTCTGTGGCTAAAGAGAAGAAATACTATCTCCAGGTAATATTCTTATACTAAGAACATAATTGTGATAAGACGTATTATTGGTGCTGTGTTGATAATAAATTTCTTTTATTACATTCCAATGTTGCTTTAAAAGTTGACCGTTTATGAAGAGAAACTTTTTAAATATTGCATAAAAGAGAAAGGGTCATCAAATCAAAGGAATGATTGGAAATTGTATTAAAACTTATAATCTTTTCCTTAGGAAGTAAACAAATGCTTCATGCTAATTGAATCATAAATTAAGAATCAGCATTTAAACTGAATAGTAGGATTAGAGAGAAGCATGGAAAGGAAAGGGTGTTTACGGAAACATATCCTAATGGAGAACCATTTGGGAATATTTAGAGGAGAAAGAACAAAATCCATTGGTGCTTAGGTAGAAGCTTCAAGCCTGAGGTCTATTCTTCTATTCTGCAAAAATGAGTAATACCGTTTTTTATTTGTATGATACTCACTGGTTTTTAAAGCATTTTTACAAATGCAATGTTTCATTAAGTAGAATAAAGTTACTATTACGATTTCTGCATTGAAAAAATGTGGTGTTGGAATGGCAAGACTATTATACTGGTGGTCTAAAAAATCTGGGTTCTAGTCCCAGTTTTGACAGTAACTATGTCCTCAGACCTGGCATATAATCTCCTGGGCGTCAGTATTTTCATTCGTAAAATGAGTATGTTAACCCTAATACTGTGGGTTAACTCAATAAACACTCAAACATTTTATTGAATGAACAACTCTAAAGTTCAATGGTTCTATAAATCTTTTTAACAGTTATTTCAGAGGCCAAATAGCCAACAAAGCTGGTCCCACATCCTCTCAACTTAGAACAAAGTAACAAAATGATGAAAGGATCCTTTTTATTAAGAAGGTATGTTAGTTACAAGTTAAACTGAAAGAAAATTAACATCAAAGTCCCACTGTATTTGACTTTTGAAGACTTCCATTGTATAAAAAATTAGTGGGATAATGAGAACATTTTTTTCATGAAGTATAAATTTGTTTCTTAAAGTGTTACATTAGTGTTTAAAAAAAGAGCTAGTTTCTTGCATGTTGTTTATAATAAAAATTTAGTGCTTAAGGTAGTTTTTTTCCCCAATTTTAATTTCTATAAATAGCTCTTGGAACTGCCTTATTAATGCTATCATTAAAATGGGATATTTAAATCTATTTGACTCTGTCTTAGCAGAAAATCTCTGTTCTGAGTTTTGTCGGTTCATATATTTAGTATGTAATTCTAAAAAGAACCAGTGTGTCCTGGGTAGGAACAACCAACAGTAATCTAATAAATATCTTTAGATACTTTATCTATGTTGTGGGATAGAACCAATCCACAGTTCATGAGTTTCAAATATTTTTACCTGTATTGTTCCTTTTTACTCAATTCAGAGTCTGTTTCAAGAAGTAGGAATAAATGTGGACGGTTATATGGGCAGTGCCTCTCCTACAAGGCGCTTCTCTTCCTTGGATATTGCTGTCTGCACCATTGAGAGAGCCAATGGTCTAATCAATCGCCTCATAGAGGACAATAAGATGGACCTATTAGGTAAGACAAGTAGGAAATAAGCAAATACTTTCTGTTGCTATTTTTTGTTGGAATGGAGTAGAGCTTTTGTGATTTCTATATGTCTCATGTTTTTTTTCTTACTGTCTGTCATCTACTTCTGAAGTCAAGAATTGGCATCTGTAATGTTAGGAACTCTGTATAAAAAACGTTTTGTGTCCTGCTGCTGTTAATTGACTATTTCCTTGTATGTTTGCACATTACAAAACATAGAGGATATCCTTGAGCCCTCAAATCATTTCTCATTATTTCTTTTCTGTCTAAACTTTACCAGGAATAGAAAGAAGCATGCTGGGCCTGGTTCTGTCATATCCTCAATTACCGTGTATGTGTATTCATTATCATATTCTGGTGCTAAGGTGTCTAGATTTGGCCTCTACCTGGAGGCTACCATTTAGCAGAGAAATAGTAGGGAGCTATAGAAGCTGACACTGTATTTGAAGTTAGGACTCTAGGAAGATTTTCTACCTTAATACTTTCTTTCTTTCTTTAATAACCACTTAAGAAAGTCTGTAGAGGTAGCAACAGGAAGAGAGTGGTTGTAGCAGCAACAGAAGCAGCAAGAATATCAGTTAGCTACTCATTGAGATCCTGGTGAACTTAAATGGTAAAGTAGGAGTAGGGTAGGAGTGAGGAATGAAATCACAGATTAATAAGACATGGCTCTGCTCTATAAAGCTTAGAGAAATCATATTCACTAATTTGTATCAGAATTATCTTATTACTTGTGACCCAATTTGATTGTAAATATCTCAAGGACTACAATAGGATCTTACTAACTGTTATATCCAATGTATCTAGCACAGGGCCTGGCACACTAGGGAGAATAAATATTTTTTGAATGAGTGAGTGAGTAAATGTTGAAATAACTTATCATGGCATATGATTTTGAGAAAGCTTACTAATGAGGAAAAGGAACATCATGTCATTAGGAAATCGACCTGAAAGATCTTGATTTTGGTGGGCAAAATTTGTGGAGAGGATACCATCGCCTGTGGAAACCATGACATTATGACCTTTAAAGAAGGCATGGAGGAGGGCACTCGTGGGGATGAGCACTGGGAGTTATATAGAAACTAATTTGACAATAAACTATTTGTAAAAAAAAAAAATTATAAAAAAATAAAAAATAAATAAATAAAAGTGAAGTAGTATGCAAAAAAAAAAAAGAAGGCATTGACATAAAATAAATAAATAAAAGAAGGCATTGGTTGATACTAAATTTTCAGTAATTCTTGAGCTTTATTCCAAGTGCAGAGACTGGTTTAATTCACTAAGTAGCGGAGAAGGGAATTATAGTCATATTTATGTTTTTAGTAGGGTGATTCACTAGCCTACCATCTTCCAACAAAAACATCTCTTAAAATAATTTCTTTCTTCTTCTTCTTTTTTTTAAATGTTTGTTTATTTTGAGAGACAGAGTACGAGTGGGGGAGGAGCAGAGAGAGAGGGAGACACAGAATCCAAAGCAGGCTCCAGGCTCTGAGCCGTCAGCACAGAGCCCAACATGGGGCTCGAACTCATGGACCCTGAGATCATGACCTGATCCAAAGTTGGTTGCTTAACTGACTAAGCCACCCAGGCGCCCCTCATTTCTTTCTTCTTGATCTGATCTTGTTTTCCTAGCATCAGTATGGTTGCTGTGGCTGTTTACCCCCATAGAAAAGCCAATACACTGAATAACTGTCATAATGTATTTGATATCTAATTGTACATATACTTCTGCAAGGTTGCCAGTAAAGAAGAGTCTGAGTAATAAGAGGTAGTTTTCTCTGAGTTAGCTAATCATTGATTTGTAGATCCAGAATACTTATAGTAGGACCACTTATGATGCCTGAAATGTCTTGAAAAAGTATCATCCACTATGTGAAATCTAATTTTTGTGTTAGGGATAGAAATTTGTATCATCTGCAATATTTTATAGTAATGAAATTACTTATCGGTAAGATATTGAGTCTTTTACAATTTTTCTTGAAATTGTGAAATTTTGTAAAATCTAGGAATGGTGGTTGTGGATGAATTGCATATGCTGGGAGACTCTCACCGAGGGTATCTGCTGGAACTTTTGCTGACTAAGATTTGCTATATTACTCATAAGTCAGTATCTTGGTAAGTACCTGAAATAACTGAGTTCCTGAGATTCTAAGCAATGTTGAGAAAGGGTCTGCAAAATAGATATGAGTTAATTAATTAAAGAGGTAGAATAGTACCTATTTAGAATAAACTCATGTATAGAAGTTCATTTTTATTCCAAAAGAAATACTTAAGACTGACAGTGATTTTATTTTGTAAACATTTAAAAGTCTGACTGCTCACCATTTTTAGGAAAAAATTCAAAAATCCAGTTTTTGTATTTATTTTCAGTCATATACTCATTGTATTTAAGTAGTCAAAGCTAATCCTGAAAAATAGCATTTCTTCATCCCCCACTTATCAGAGGCAACTGCTTTCAACTCTCATCGCTTTAAAAAATTTATTTACAGTGTTATTTCTAAATTTGGCCACTTGAGTTTTTAGTTTTACACAATTTATATTGATTACTTACTATGGAGGATGAAGATCTGGCTCTTTTTTTCTCATTTCAGTATTTATTTATTTATTTATGATACTCTTATTTAAATCCAAGTTAGTTAACATATAGTACAAGAATAGTTTCAGGAATAGTATTTAGTGGTTCATCATTTACATACAACACCCAGTGCTTATCCCAACAAGTGCCTTCCTTAATGCCCATCACCCATGTAGCCCATCTCTCCACCCAACCCCCCTCTGGCAACCCTCAGTTTGTTCTCTGTATTTAAGAGTCCCTAATGGTTTGCCTCCTTTTCTATTTTCATCTTATTTTTCCTTCCTTTCCCCTATGTTCATCTGTTTTGTTTCTTAAATCCTATATATGAGTGAAATCATATGATACTTATCTTTTTCTGCCTGACTTATTTCACTTAGCATACTGTTGTTGCAAATGGCAAGATTTCATTCTTTTTGATCACCAAGTAATATTCCATTGTATTTATATACCACGTCTTTATTCATTTGTCAGTTGATGGACATTTGGGCTCTTTCCATAATTTGGCTATTGTTGATAGTGTTGTTATAAACATTGGGATACATGTGCCCCTTTGAATCCTAGCTCTTTCTTTATATTCTTTACTTACCCAACCCAATCTCCTCTCACCTCCTCCCCACCCCACAATCTTTCTCTGTCTTCTCATCATCTTCCCATTCTCCAAATATTGTTATGTCATAATTTTGCTTAATCAATATTTAGTGTTATGCATGTTTTATACATGCCATTGCCAACTGAGCCATGTAGTATATTATGACTACTTTTACTTTCTAAATAACGTTTTATTTTCTGTGAAATTAATAAATGTCTTTTTTTGTTTGATGTCCTGTTTTTGTTGTTGTTTTTCTTTTGTATTTATTATGTGAGTGTGTGAACTGGGGAGAGGAGGAGAGAGAGGAAATGGATGCAGGGCTCTGTCCCACAACCCTGAGATCATGACCTGAACTGAAATCAAGAGTGGGACGCTCAAGCTGACTGAGCCACCCAGGCACCCTAATAGCTTGGTTTTCTATGTCCTATCACTGATTGACCTCCAGCCTCTTTCCCACTTATATAAATCTTCATCCAATATGTTCTAACACACTTGCTATTCTACCAAATTCATCTTCTTTAAGTTTCTCAAATGCCTTCTGAATTGTTCCAATATGGATAGGTGGGTAAGCTATATATGTGCTGCACAGCACTTATTTTAGGATCTTTCTTTATCATTATCATTCATTCCTATTGTCTTTTGCTTGAGTCAGAGCCCCCCCTTTTTTGGATAATTTATGCTTTCCTCATTTTGGTGAGGACTTCTTGCAGGAAGTTCCACTTTATTTTACTGTACAGACTATTATGCATATGATTTTTTTGAAAATTTTCATGTTTGAAATGTTTTACAGCTATTTCATAGCTGTCCAGGTATAAAAGTCAAGATTTCCTTTAGAGTTTTTAAGACATTACTTTGTTTTCTTTTTACTATTGAGAAATCCAATGCCATTTTATGACTAAGGATAACTTAGTCATTTGTATAAAATTTTTTAATTCTCTCTGGGAGTTTTTACGGGCTCCTTTTCTTCCTCAGTGTTGTGAAATTTTATGCTGATGTGTCTTGATGTTCCATTTTTGTTCATTATGTTCAGTACTCAGTAGATTCTTTCAATCTGGGAGCTCTTATGTTTCAGTCAAGAGAGATTTTAACACCTTTTGCAGTATATGAGAAAACATGGAGATAATCATCTATATCCCAAATCAGTAGGGATATAGAAGATGTGACTAATGCAATTAACAAATTTGACCTAATGGATGTTTGTAGAAGAATTGCCAAATAAAAGCAAAACGTTTCTTTCAGTGAACATAGTAAAATTGCACTATATGCTGAGCCATAAAACAATATATTTTAAAGGGTTTAAGTCATTTTAAATATATTCTCTGACAAATGGGATTAAACTTGAAATAAAATAGGAGAGACATGACTAGAAAATGTACCCTGGAAAATGGAAAATACATTTTGATCCATTTTTGGGTCAAAAAAGTAATCACAGTAGAAATCGGAAGATAGTTTGAATTGAAGGTATATCTCCTGACAAAACTTGTGAAATGCAGCTAAAATTTAAAGGAGAATTGATAGTATAAAGTGTATATATTATTAAAGAAGAGAGACGGAAAACTTAATGCATTATTCATCTCAAGAACTTAGAAAAAGAATAGTAAAATAATGCCACAAAAAGTAGAAGGAAAGAAATTATAAAGACAAGAGCAAAACAGTGAAAGAAGAAAGTTATTTTCTAGAACATTTAAACACTTCTTCAAATCAAGAAGAAAAAAAACTAAATACATCAATGGGCAAGCACTTTCAATGGGCATGTATAAGATGGTATCCAAATGGTCCATAAACATGAAATTGTACTTAATCTCATTACTAATCAAGGAAGTGTAAACTATCTTCAAGGGGTTATTACCACACACTCTCCAAAATGGCTAACATTAAAAAAAATTGGCTTTTGCAACAACACGGATGGAACTGGAGGGTATTATGCTAAGTTAAATAAGTTAGTCAGAGAAAGACCGATATCACATGATTTCCCTCATATGTGGAGTTTGAGAAACACAACAGATGGACATAAGGGATAGAAGGAAAAATAAGTTACAAACAGAGAGGGAGGAAAACCATAAGAACTCTTAAATACAGAGAACAAACAGGGTTGATGAGGGTGGGAGCTTGGGGGAGGGGAAAATGGATGATGAGCATTGAGAAGGGTACTTGTTAGGATGAGCACTGGGTGTTATATGTAAGTGATGAATCACGGGAATCTATTCCTGAAGCCAAGACTACACTGTATGTTAGCTAACTTGACAATAAATTTAAAAAAAAATTGGCAATACTAAGTGGCGACAAGATGTGGAACAATAAAACACACATGAACTGTGGAGATACTTTGGTACAGTCTCTTTGGAAAACAGTTCGATATTAATAAAACTGAAGATAACCTACAACCCAGTAATTTTATTTCTAGGTGTATACCTTAAAAATGTATGAGTGTATGTCCCAAAGGACATGACCAAAAATATTGTTATTGCAGCACTATTTATCATTAATACTATGTATCTTTTAACATTGTTTTCATTTATTTTTCACAGCCAGGCAGATTTAGCCAGTCCGCTGTCTAATGCTGTTCAGATTGTTGGCATGAGTGCTACTCTTCCCAATTTGGAGCTTGTGGCTTCCTGGTTGAATGCTGAACTCTACCATACCAGCTTTCGTCCTGTACCGCTGTTGGAGTCAGTAAAAATTGGAAATTCTATATATGACTCTTCAATGAAGCTTGTGAGGGAATTCCAGCCCCGTCTACAAGTAAAGGTAAGTCAGTATTCTTCTGTCACTACTCCCAGTACTTTGTGTTTGATTGCATTTTCTAGCAAGTTGTTAACGTTTCTTGAGTATATATAAATTAGTGGTTGCAAAGTAGTTGAATATGCTTTACATCCCCATCAGAAGAATTATTAATATTTTTTTATTTAAAAGTTTTTTTATGTTTATTTATTTTTGAGAGAGACAGAGTTTGAGCAGGAGAGGGGCAAAGCGAGGGAGATACAGAATCCAAAGCAGGCTCCGCAGAGCTGTCAGCACAGAGCCTGAAGCGGGACTGGAACCCATGAACTGCAAGATCATGACCTGAGCCAAAGTCAGTTGCTCAACTGACTGAGCCACCCAGGAGGCTCAGAAGGATTATTTAATATTAAGCTAATTGTTTTCATCTTAAATAATTAGTGGTGATGATGAGAGAGGAAATGTAATTGTGCCTTGAATTTAAAAGATTATCATTTTTTGGGGCACCTGGGTGGCTCAATTGGTTAAGTGTCCAACTCTTGGTTTTAGCTTGGGTCATGATCTAACAGTTGGTTGCTTTGAACCCTGCATCAGGCTCTGTGTTCATGGCGTGGGGCCTGCTTGGGATTCTCTCTCTCTCCCTCTCTCTCTCCTCTCTCTGCTCCTCCCCCACTGGTGCTCTGTCTCTCCCTCAAACTTAAAAAAACTTATTTCCAGGAAGTATACGTAATAGAAAATAATATAAATAATAAGTAATACCTAATTTTGTAGATTTTTCTTTTTAACTGGGAAAAGATTTTCTTATGATTTAGTTTACTTACTAAACACTAATGTGGAAAATTAAACTTTTGTTAAGTAGTAATTATATAATAAAGGGGAAAAACATTTTCGGAGTCAGACCTACCTCTGATACTCAGTAGAGTTCTTTGAATCACAAAACCTCTCTGAACATACTATCTTCCTCTGTAAAATGAGATATAATATTTATTGTTAAGAATGAAGTATGGCTTTAAAAAACTAGCATCTGCGAAGTGCTTGATAAATGATAAATTCCCTCACACACCTATAAACACAGTTGAAAAGTTTTAGTTCATAGAATTTTTTTAAGTCTGATTCTTCAATCCTGACATTAAAAAACTGACTCATCATCTGTGGAGTGGGCCATCTTCACATTTTGTACAAAGCTGTGCCTCTGAGTACTGAAACAGCTGGAGCTGGGAATAGGAGTAAATTCATGTTTCAGTATTCTTATAGGTATGCATTTGTAGCCTCTGTATGCCTGGCATGGAATTGTATTCAGTTGTTTTGCTCCCTACCCCAAATTTCAGCAGACTGTGTCTTGGTTACGTCAATAAAATATATATGTGAACGCATTCATTTACTCTCCTATTAATCTTTTTCTATTACTATGTCTATGCCTCCACCATATTTGAATCATTTTTGATTCTTACCTGGATTATTGAAATAGTCTCTTAATTGATCTTTCTGCTTCCCACCTTCTGCCTTTCAGTCTATGCTTATCAGGAGCTAGTGATCTTTTTAAAATGAGCATCTGATCACATAACCTTTATGTTACCAAACTTGCAATGCTTCCTTGTTTCATTCTGATTGAAGGCCAGCCTCTTTTTGGTGGCCTCTAATACCCTGCATGGTCTGTCCTCACCCCCATAGTGCTCTGACCTCACCTACTACTTTCCTTCTCACTCCCTCTACAGCCATGTTGCTGTTCTATAATATACCAAGAATCTTCCACCTCAGGTTCTCTCTGTCTGGAATGCTTTCCCCCCAGGCATCAACATGGTTTACTCTTTCACCTTTGGACATTTACCTAAATGTCACTTTCTGAGAACTTCCCTGGCCACCTTATCTAAATTACAGTGATCTCCCCTTCCTGGTCCCTATTTTCCATTTTATTTTTAGCACTTTACAAAATTCTGTGTGTTTTACTTAGCTTGTTTTGTTATTACCAATTCCTTCCTACTGGAATAGTAAAACTCTGAGGGCAGAGCTTTTTTTCTGCTTTGTTCTTTATCCCCAGTACCTAGAACAGTATCTGGTACATAGTGAATGTTTATTCATTGAGTGAATGGATGAATTAATCCAGTTAAATACACTGACCTTCCAGTTTTGAGAACTTACTAGGCTACTAGGCATTTACATATGCTTTGTTCTGTCTGAAATTACCTTGCATCATAAGGAAGTTTCTTTTTTTTTTTTTCTCTTCTTGCTTTTTCTTTGTTTCTGACTTTGTAACTGATTTTTGTTATACCTTTCAGTAGGAAAAAACCTTCCCCATGAAGCAAAATGAGTGACTTGAAACTGATGGTAAATGTTTTGAAAGGACCACTAAATGACTGTTTCTCTTTTCTTTTTTAGGGAGATGAGGACCATGTTGTTAGTTTATGTTATGAGACCATTTGTGATAACCATTCAGTATTACTTTTCTGTCCATCAAAGAAATGGTGTGAGAAGTTGGCAGATATCATTGCCCGTGAATTTTATAATCTACACCATCCAGCTGAGGGTAAGTTACTGATGGAAGTGAAAGCCTCTATACTCAGTACATTTGCTTAAAAGTAATGCTAATGATTATATAAATAAAGCCTGCTTTCCTTCGATCATTGCCTCCACCGGCCCTCTGGACACTCCTTTACAAAACCATGCTCTTCTTATTCTCATTATAGACAACGCTCAAGTTAACCTTCAGATTTTTACAGTACTGGATTTATACAGTACATACCAAGATTCTTCATCTGGGGTCCATAGGCTTTGGGAGGTATCTTTGAAGCCCCTAATTTATATATAAAATTTCACATATACACATTTTTTTTGAGAAATGAAACATATCTCCCTTTATATTTCCAAACTCTAAGAAAGAATCACACACATATGTATGTATATAAACACATGCATTTTGAAATCAGCTGTATTGAGGTGTAATTTTTATACAATAAAATATACTCATTTGAATTGTATAATTTAATGAATTTTAACAAGTGTATACATTTGTTTAATCCCTATTATAATGAACATATAGAACATTTCTATCATCCTAAAATGTAATCTTTGCTCTTTAGCTATCAATCTCCCCTTTTTTCTGAGCCCCAGGCAACCTCTGATCTGCTTTCTGTTACTCCAGATTAGTTGTGCCTTTTTTAAGAATTTCATATAAATGAAATCATATAGTATGTATGTATGTATGTTTTATGTTTGGCTTCTTTCAGCATGGTATTTTTAAGATTCATCCAGGTTGTTATATTTATCAAATTAATTCTTTTTTATTGCTGAGTAATAATTTAGTGTCTGGCTATAACCATTAATATATATTTTACTGATTCTAGGATGAGCACTGTTCCCTCACCACTTGTGCTAACCTGTGGTCCATTGTCCAAGATAAATTTAGGGAAGACAGAGAGCAACCAGTTCTGGTCACAGAATATTAGGATATTTTATGACTTATTATGCTACTGGAATCATGAGGATAGGTGATAGATCCCTCAAGCTTAGCTCTAATAAGTAAATTTTGCTTGAAGTTTATATCGGGAAGACTCCAGCCCAACGTTATAATGTTGCTTTTATTTCCCTCTTAATTGATGTTTTCTATACTATGCGATTTATATTCCTTATGTTGTACCATAATAAGTTAAATTACTTTGATGGCCAGAAACATTAGTATTATCTTCTTTGCTTGAGATTCTGTCATTTTGATTTATAGCAAGGGTTATATTAAAAATATATCTTATAAGAAATTTACTTGTTCAGAAATCCAAAAGTTTGGGAGATTCTTTAAAGAAAACATAGTTCTTGCACATAAAAAACTTGAGGTCTTACTAGGAGAGCATATTACACAGAGGCAAAATCAGAAGGTAATATATGATTAATTACCACATTAGTGGCAAATAGGCCAGAAAAATTGTCATGTAAAAATAGGTTCCTAGGTGGTTCTGACACTGTTGGTTGGTGGGATACACTTTAAGCAAGGATTTTGATTTTTAGGCTGAGTGGTAGTATCTGTAATCTTCTCCTTCCTCAGATGGGTCCTTTGTCCCCTTTTGTGGGCTTGGTCTCACTCTACTATAGTGCTTCCTAAACTTTGGTGCATATTAGAATCATCTAAGGAGATTTAAAAATTACTTTTATTTACAGGTTGCATCCTATTACATCACAATGTCCAGGAGTGAGAGCCAGGCATCAGTATTTTCAAAAAGATGTTTGGATAATTATTATTTATAGTAACATTAGAACCATTGTCCTAATATTTAGCCCTGTCCTGACTTAGGCAGATAGCGTTTAAGGAGGTCCAGCCAGAGGTGAACAGTGTTGATAATTTTTCTATGACAGGACTGGTAAGATCATCTGAACTTCCACCGGTGGTACTGGAACAAAAGAGTCTCCTAGAAGTGATGGATCAGTTAAAACGTTCGCCTTCAGGACTGGACTCTGTATTACAAAAAACTATACCATGGGGAGTGGCATTTCATCATGCAGGTATCCGTATTTATAATCTGTCATTAAGAAGCCCCCTCCAAATATCCTCCTGATTCCTTCACATTTATATTTGTGTGCATTTGATTTCTTGTCAGTCTAATGCTCTTAGATTTCAAGAAATTGTGTGATTAAGATCAAACAAGAATAAAACACATTTAGTTTACTTATCTATATAGTATATAAATATTACATAAGGGCTTTTTTTGTTCCATTGGGGGAGTGAATTCTATAACTGTTACCTTTCTACATTTTGTTTCCTTAAAATTTGGTTAGACAAGTATTTGCTACCCCAATTTTATGCTACTGTGACTGAGTGTTTCCTTTTCTCTTAAGGGGTATTGAAATATACTGACAAATACATCAAAATCAAATTAATTTTAGAAATTGTCATTGTATTTTGAGAGTACTAGAAGTGTTTAAAAATCAAATAGGTTGTTAAAAGTGTAAAGGTTATGCAGTCACTGAATTAAATTTCTTTCAGGGAGTGGTCAGTCCACGATCATATGTAGTAAGACTATGATTTAGAATATGTAGTTACTTAAATTAGGAATTTAAGCTTTTCAATTTACTTAAAATTTTTATGGTGTGTGCATAAAAAGATTTTAAAATATTTGTGTGTATATGTATGCAAACAGAAGAATATTTTTATTGTGTATAACATGATGCATACTAATAAAATGAATACCTGTGGAACCACTACTTTGTTTACAAACTAGAATCTCAACCCTTTTGATTTTTTTAATAAAATTAAAAATAAGCTAGATAAGTGTATATTCTATATGCTATTTTTCATTTACTTGTATATGTATTCTTTAGCATTTATTTATGTCAAAACTGTGCCTGACCACTATGTTGGATAGACCCTGAAGATAGTGTGATGCATAAGCCGTGTCTGTATCCTCAGTGAGTTCATTGTCTAGAACAGGAGTCAATAAACTGCAGTCTGTTGCTCAAATCCAGCACACCATCTATTTTCGTAAAGTTGTATTGAAACACAGTCATGCTCATTTGTTCTGTGGCTGCTTTCATGTGACGGTTAGTAGGGTTGACACAGACCATCCGTCCTGCAAAGCCTAAAATATATACAGAAAAAATTTGCCCACCCTGGTCTAGAAGATGAGATAGAAGTATACTAGGAGTGGCAGATTATACTCTTAAAAAGATAGACTGTGGTGATGTCTTTGTTTACTGTCGTAACAATAGCTTATAAAAATCTTTAGAGGCTTGTAGTAGATTCCCAGATCCATTCGAAAGCAATCAAGTACAGTATTTTCAATATATTCATTATTTCATATATTCATTAATAAATATATGTAATTATAACTTCCTTTTGTTAGGTCTTACTTTTGAGGAGAGAGATATCATTGAAGGAGCCTTCCGTCAAGGTCAGATTCGGGTTTTGGCAGCAACTTCTACTCTTTCATCTGGGGTGAATTTACCAGCACGTCGTGTAATTATTCGGACTCCAATTTTCAGTGGTCGACCTCTAGATATTCTTACTTATAAACAGATGGTTGGTCGTGCTGGCAGGAAAGGGGTAGACACAGTAGGTAAGTGAGTTTGAATTTAATCATAATAGCATTGTTGAAGGACAGTGTCATTCAACTGGAAATTTGACTAATGCCTACCAACTAATTTCTCATCATACTGTATTTCTTTGTATCCAAAGCACTAATGTCATGTTTTTGATTTACTTAATATTTATAATGAATGTAAGTTATAATTTTCATATATCATCAACCACTGATTTTCTACTAATGTAAAATTAAAATTTTCTTTTATATACAGTGAAATGTTTCAGTATTATTCTAGTCAAAATGACTTGTCACATTAGCTGGAAGATGACTTTTAATTTCCAGCATGATCTACTGTTTAGTGCTAATATAGGGAGTAATTTTCATGGGTTTTAGTTCTGCTTAAGTGACTGGTCTAAGACTTCAAAGGAGGGATACTGAGAGCTGGGAAGTACTCTCACATTTAGGAATAGGAACTTCACATACCATCATTTTCTCTCTAAAATAGTGCTGGTTCTGAAAACACCTTTTTAGTTTCTTGTGTCAGCAAGTAATGGTAACATTACGAGAAACCAAGCATTGCTTTGTCTTAAGCAGTAAAGGAAGAGGCTTGTTTGAATTAAATATCGAAGTAGCAGCAAATATTATTTCTAAACTGTTACATTATTCTGAGTGTGACAAAATTGTTATAAGTCTTACAGCATTAAAGAACTTTGGGAGGAACGTTCTCTGTAATCTCATCTTTCTTTTCTAGGATGTATTTTTTTTTTACTCTAATATCATACTGTATGTAAAACAAATAGTTCTATGGCCACTGAAGAGATGTTAGGATATCCAGGAGAAAAGGGAAAGTCTTAATGGGAAAATAAGTGGGATATTATGGATGCAAAAAGCTGGGTAGTATACCAAGGAAGTGACTGTTAGAATAACTTGCTTTGTCTGTCATCACATCTGCATTTCAACCACCAGAAAGGGGCAATGAGGAAGTAAAGGGCACAACCTGCCTCTTAAGGGCACTTTCCCAGAAATTGCACTAAATATTTCTCCTTACATCTAGTCAGCCAGAATTCAGTCACTTGGTTACATTCCCCAACTGCAGGAGAGTTTGGGGAATATAATCTGTAGCTTTGTGGCCATATGCCCAACCAACATGGAGGAGTTTTATTAAAGAAAAAATGAGAGAATGATTATGTGTCTCAGCCCCAGTAACAAATGACCTCTCTATCTGTAATCCCTGAAGGGCCATTGGCCTGCCTCTCTTTTAAGCTCTAAAAATTCTAATGATTAAAAAAAAACCTTCCAGCCCCTTGGATCTCCCCTATTACAGGCATCAAAGAAGTTTATTCTGCTCTGTTTCTTACTTTACCTAGAAAATGTGCAGATTACATGTGTTTAGAAAAGGTTGGGCAAAGAGACAAAAACACTCCCTTCCTATTCCTATTTGCTCTTCCCTCTGCCCTTCCTCCAACTCTGATTTCTTAGTAGATTCAAACTCTGGAGGGTGGAGTGTAAGTTCATTTTACACAGCTACTCTTCTTTTAGGGTCAGAGGGTCTTTTAAGGTAATATAGAAGATAAGGAGGTTTTATTTACCTTGCTGTATCCTTAGCTTGTACTTTTTTTCTTATGGGGAAGAATAATTGGAAGGTTGGTACACTGGCCAGATTGTCAAGCCTTAAATCAGATTAACATTTAAACAAAACTAAAATATATCACAATAACTTTGTTTTTGAGGTCTTGGAAACTTCTGAGGTTTTGACTTTGCATAATGCTCCATTTCAGGATGACATATGCTTGCTCAGAACTTCCAGCAAGTGGGGAATGTGTGAATATAATTTTTCATATCAATTATGAAGATATGCATACTTTGTCATTTTTATTTGTTATTTATTAAAAAAAAGTTTTTTACATGTATTTACTTTTGAGAGACAGAGTGTAAGCAGGGAAGGGGCAGAGAGAGAAGGAGACACAGAATCAGAAGAAGGCTCCAGGCTCTGAGCAAGCGTTTGGCACAGAGCCCGATGCGGGACTCTAACCCAAGAACCAGGAGATCATGACCTGTGTCGAAGTCAGACACTTAACCAACTGAGCCACCCAGGCACTCCTGTCATGATTTTAGATTATGTAACATCTTTGTAATTTTTTACATTTTATAAATGATGTTAATGTCCCTAGACAGCTAATGGTGTTTATTTAGAGGACATTTTAATCTTTCTGTGGATTTCTTAGAACCTTCCAGTATAAGAGGTTGGTGCTTTGTACAAAAATAGTGATTTACAAATCAAATAGTATAATTGGTTTGATTCGAATTGACTTTTCTATTGGGCATTTTCATAAATCTTGCTCATTTTGAAAAAGGATTGTTCCTTTTGCTGAAGAATCACAACCTGAAAGTAGTTTGAACAGCCCAAAGTGGCTTTTTGTATTTGTTGCTAATGCTAGTCGATCCATTTTGTAGATAATTTTTTTGTCTTAAGCTGGGCTAGTTTGTAGTGTTTATAAGAGCCAGGTGATATATTTTATTCACCTGTTTATTTTTGTTGCTGCTGTTGTTTAATGGCAACTATCTTTTTGTAATTATATCCAGGATAAACAACCAACAGTTATCAAATTTATAGTCCCTTATCTTTATCCTATCTTGGTTCTCAATTTGTCAATCAGTGTTAGGTAAATAGCATCTTCTCTTTCCTTAGAATAACTAGTATATTCCATCACAATGCCATTTTTAGTTTTCTGTAATGCAAGTGACCTTCATTTTCTCCCTTACACATCTACTTGCTTTCTTTGCCCTACTAATGGATTCATTCTTGAAAAAAAATTATGGTTTTCTCTAGTCTTAATTACTGTAATAATAGTTTATATTTGTATAAATTGTACCTTTAAATATGTTTATAATGTATAAATGCTATCAGATTTTTATTCATTTGATTTTCATGATAACCTAAAGCTTTTTGATTAGTGAGTTATAATGTAATTTCTAAGTTTCTATAAATATTTTTGAATTCCTGTTATCATATGTAACCAGTAATAGTTTGCATTTACATTTTCCTTTATGGTTTTTAAAATACCTCTTTTATTATTATGTACCTAATTATTCAGTAAAAACAGTTGCTCCTGTATGGAAGGAAACAAACTTTTCCTGTGCCTGCCTAGATTCTATGGCTAGTGCCTGCAAATTAGACTGACAGATGACAGATTAACAGGAGAGAAGGCATACATATTTTTATTTGATATTAATATTTTCATTTTTCACATACACAGAGGCCTTCATAGAAAAACAGTGAAGACTCAAAGAAGTGGTTAGATGTTAGGGGCTTTATGCCCTTTTAACAAAAGGTGATAGAATTGTTAAGTGACAAGACAAAAGAAAAGGGGTTTGAGCTTCTAGAATTGGTAAAGTAAATATATACTAGAAACTAACGGAAGTTAAGGATTATTTAGTAAGATTTATGCAGACCTATCTTGGTGCTGACTTTCTGTCTCCAGTGATAAGTGATAAGTGGAACAGCTTCACAAAGAGAAATTTATGTCTTATATCTAGGCAACCAGGGTGAGGACAAAGAGCTGTTTCTATGTTTGCTACTTCCTAAGTGCCTTCAGGTCAAAATAATCCTTTTGCCAAAGTGGCATATTTCAGTATGGCATATTCTGATCCTCTTCAATCCAAAGTTCAGAAAATGAAAGCATCAGTAATAATTCTATGATCATAATAACCACCGCTATCATCTATTATCTTCTTTTTAAATAAGTAAGATAATTTAAATTCTCTTTGGCAGGTATCTTATGGAAATATGTTGGGATTTTGCAAATGTGTGTTCTTTTGGTTATAGGTGAGAGTATCTTAGTTTGTAAGAACTCTGAGAAATCAAAAGGCATAGCTCTACTTCAGGGATCTCTAAAACCTGTTCGTAGCTGTTTGCAAAGACGAGAAGGAGAAGAAGTAACTGCGAGCATGATAAGAGCTATTCTGGAGGTAAGAAAGAGTTCACTAAATTATTTGCTCTTTGAAGCCTATAATATGATGACAGAACTTAAGTATGTGAAGAAAAATCTTAGCTTTGTGTTTCATTATGAGATTGTTTATTGTCTTCCTAAGCCTGAATCTCTTCTATTTTATATAGCTATTTCCTGGAGTTTAATACAGCTAGTGCTATATCAGTACATTTCAAAACAGTGGATTAAAACCCAAATGCCAGATGATTCTTTTTATTTTTCAGATATATTTTATTATTTTTTGAATTTTTAAAAAAGATAACAACAATGGATCATAGTTCTTACATACAGGTAATACCTATTGACATTAAAATAAAATCAAATTACAAATACGCATCATTAGAAGTTTCAAACAACATGAAAAGATCTAAAGTGAAATAGAACTTTCTGTTCTGGGTCCTCAATGGTAAGCAATCCCCATTTAAGAGTTTTGTGTATTCATCCAGAAAAGTTTTCTGTTCATATGCCAGCATGCCTTACTCTTGGCTTCAGTACTGGTGCTAGGGGTTCTGGTACCTGTGCTCATACATTTTTTTTTACCCCTTTAGCTCTCCATTTGAAAACAAAAGCAAACAGAAAGAAAGAAAAAAAGGAAAGTAACTGAGAACGTAGGTTGGTAAGGATATAGAGAGTAGGCATTCTCATATACTGCTGAAACTGTTTTGGGAGGGCAACTTGGACATACCTACTAAGATAACAACAACAACGCCTAAGCAGAACACATAGCTGTTTACTGGTAGATTTACAACTAAGAGTTTTATCTACAGATGTATTTGTGAAATTACATCAAATTAAATGTACAAGAATGTTTATTACAACACTATTGGCAATAAGAAAAAACTGGAAACAACGAAAATATCACTAATACTAAATAGATCTTGGTAAAACTATGCATTGGGGTCATTACAAGGAGTAAGCTCTGTTTAGAATGATTTGGTATGTTTTCAATATGTATTAAATGGAAGAAAGCAAGGGGAAAATTAGTACATTTAATTAATTAGTATATTTAAGGGACGCCTGGGTGGCTTAGTCGGTTAAGCGTCCGACTTTCGCTTAGGTCATGATCTCGCGGTTCGTGGGTTCGAGCCCCGCGTCGGGCTATGTGCTGACTGCCAGCTCAGAGCCTGGAGCCTATTTCAGTCTGTGACTCCCTCTCTCTCTGACCCTCCCCTGCTCACGCGGTCTCTCTCTCTCTCTCTCTCTCTCCTAGAAATAAATAAAACATTAATAAATAAATAAATAAATAAAGTGGGATTTCTGGTCCATTTAAAAAAAAATTAGTATATTTAATACAGTTGTACGAAGATGATATCCACAAAACACAACTCACTTCACTTTTTCTACACCCATTCCCATCCCCCTTCTGGGTGGGGAATATTCAACACTAGTATTCCTATATGCCCACACATTTCAGAAGGAAGGATATATTGTTAAGTTCCTACATTTCAGATAGATAGTGATTCATTTATGAGAAAATGTTGTAGCAACTTTTAAGGAAACTTGATGTTGACGTTGTCAGTAGGTGTTATCTACGTGTATAATGAGTGATGATGAAGAGTTAATAAAGAGCCTACATTAAGATACTGACAATATTTTAAGAGAACAAAGTCACTTCATTTCTTTTATATGATTATGGCCTGCTTGTGTTATTAAACAGTTACAGAAAATTTCAAATCTCTTAGATAATAGTTGGTGGAGTGGCAAGTACATCACAAGATATGCAGACTTATGCTTCTTGCACATTTTTGGCTGCAAGTATGAAAGAAGGGAAGCTGGGAATTCAGAAGAATCAAGATTCTGTTCAACTTGGAGCAATTGAGGCTTGTGTAATGTGGCTGCTAGAAAATGAATTCATCCAGATTACTGAAGCTAGTGATGGAACAGAAGGTAAGTGTGACTTCTTAATTACAGTATACTCACTTTTTCATCTTTGCTGACTTTAAACTGCTTAAAGGAAATTGACTTTTCAAACACTATAAAAGGAACAGGTTTTTCGAGTAGTATATAAACTCATTTTTAGTACTTAGTGTTGGATCTAGCAACATCAGACAGCATAGAATCTGCTCATAAATAGCCATGCTATTGGGCAAAATTCTGTTTATAAAATCTATCAGAGGCTAAAAGGTAAATTATGGAATACAGAAAGGGTTTTATTTTTTTTATTTTTTATTTTTTTGGTTTTATTTTATTTTTAACATTTGGTTCTTTATTTCCCTTCTCCAACCCCCAACTAGGAAAAGTATATCATCCAACACATCTTGGTTCAGCAACTCTTTCTTCTTCACTTTCTCCAACTGATACTTTAGATATTTTTGCTGACCTCCAAAGAGCAATGAAGGGCTTTGTTTTAGAGAGTGACCTGCATATTGTTTATCTGGTAAGTTCTGTTTTCTTCACTGTATGCTTGAAAATGGAGAGAAAATACTTACATGGAATCCTGAACATCTCGGGAACATCTTGTTTGTTTTCTTTAGGGCAGTAGTGGTGGGAGTAGAGAACAGGTAAGAAGAGAGTTGTTTTAAAGTAATAAGTTAGGGGGCGCCTGGGTGGCTCAGTCGGTTAAGCGACCGACTTCTGCTCAGCTCAGATCTCACGTTCGTGGGTTGGAGCCCCGCGTCGGGCTCTGTGCTGACAGCTAGCTCAGAGCCTGGAGGCTGTTTCAGATTCTGTGTCTCCCTCTCTCTTTGCCCCTCCCCCACTCATGCTCTGTCTCTCTGTCTTAAAAATAAATAAACTATAAAAATTTTTTTTTTAAAAGTAGTAAGTTAAATGTTATAGTGACCTTTTAATTTATTTGTCTACTTTTTTCCTCTAACCTCCTTTCAAAAAAACATTTGAGGTGCTTTATAAAAAACATGTTTTACAATATATAAGAGAATAATAAATGGGATATCAGGAAATTGAAAATAAGATCATCATGTAAAACCCAAAGGTTGGTACATAAACATCCATGCCTTTAAGTCATGGACAGTTCTTGTAGCCATCTTTGCTTCTGATATTTCTAGCAACTACAGCAAACAGGAAAGCTTGATTAGTCTCAATATTGATAAAATCAACAAAACCAAAAAAATGAGGAAAAGGGTAGCTGGTAGTCTCAGTCAGAAGAGCATGTGACTCTTGATCTTGGGGTTGTAAGTTTGAGACTCATGTTGAATATAGAAATTACTTAAAAAAATTAAATCTCTATAATTAGGAAAATGTTGCTTTTTATTGCATAAGAAAAATTTAGTCCTAAAAAGACACTCAGGGTCTTATATTCTTGATAAAATCTCTATAATAAATGCAATATGGAGTTTTAAATTTTTGTATACATTAGACAGCCTTTTATAAATATTATTTCTTATAACAAAGATTTTGATAAGAATTGGATCAAATAGTTTTTGAGATTATATTCTCTGGAAAGAAACTGGCTAAAAATACTTTGTTAATTAAGAGCAGACATAGGGACTGACATAAGCAAGACGGCAGAATAAGAGGTCCCTGGCTCTAGTTTCCATCATAAAAATATGAATTAGCAACTATTTACAGACAAAAACACCTGTCTAAAAATCCCAGAACCTAGTGGTTAGGCTGAAACACATCCATGGAACACAAAAACTGAGAAAAGCCACATTAGAAGGCTAAGAGCAGTGGTTTCACTTTGACAGTGTTGCCCCTCCCTCAAGCCAGCACAGTACTACACTGAGTGGAATTCTTTGGACCTACAGTTTCTCCAGTGAGATAAAGAGAGCTTGAGGTAAGACATCCAACTTACCCAGCATTCTGGAGTGCAGAGCTCAGCCTGTAGCTCTGCCCTTGCAGGGAACCAATCTGACACTGCCACCCACTGCAGACCTCAACTTGTGGGCCAGCCTGAGTAGGGACTCTTAACTGTAGAATACAGCCAGAGGTCCTGCATGAACACAGGGTCCATGCTGTAGCCCCATATAACTATAGGGCACAACCTCTGACCACACCTAAACACAAAGTTCAGCTAATGGCACCACCTATCCAGGGAGTCTAGTCTCTGGTCCTGTCTGGCCAGAGAGCCCAGCTAATGGCCATGCCTCTCTGAAGAGCCCAGCTAACAGTTACACCTGACCAGACAGCCCAGGCAGTGGTCTTGCCTGAATTCAGAGCTGGGCCAGTGGCCCCACTCAACCAGAAACTCTGGCATCAAACCCTTCCCACCCTCCTGTGGGCTCTACCAGTTGGCCCTTTGAGAACCCAGTCTGGGCTGACTAGTGAAGGTCTTTCCCTGTTGAAGCAAACCTGTAAAGACTAGAAGAGGTGATTGCTTCCTCAAATGCACAGATACCAACAGATTCTTCCCTGATGAAGAATCAGGGAAATATGGCACCACAAAAGACACTAGTAAAGCTCTAATAACCAAATGTAAACAAATGGAGGTCTGTGAACTGACTGACCAAAAATTCAGAATAATTCTCTTAATGAATTTCAGTGAACTACAAGAAAACACACATAGTCAACCAAACAAAATTAGGAAAACAGTGTGTGAACAGAATGAGAAATTCAACAAAGAAATAGAAATCATTTAGAAATAAAACCAAACATGAATCCCAGAGCTAAAGAGTACAGTGGCTGATGTGAAAAATTCAATAGCTTCAAAAGTGGACTTGGTCAAGGAAAATAAAAAATCTGTGAACTCAAAGATAAGTCATTTGTAATTATAAATTCAGAGGAACAACAACTACAAAAAAACAAAGAGAAAAACAGTGGAAGAAAGCCAATAAGACTTATGGGACACTATTAAGCAAAACAATTATACATATTGAAGTCCAGGATAGATAAGAGAGAGAGAAAAAAATGGCAGAAAGTCTCTTTAAAGAAATAATGGCTAAAAAAAATATTATAAATATGGGGAGAGATATGGACATCTAGGTACATGAAGCTAAAGTGATCCCGAACAGATACAACCCAAAGAAGACTTCACTGAGGCACATTATCATCAAACTGTCAAAAATCAAAGAATCAGAATTTTGAAAGCAGCAAAAGGTGCTCATCATATTACAAGGAAACTTATAAGGCTACCAGTGGATTTCTCAGCAGAAACTTTGAAGACCTGGATAGAATGGTATGATATATTCAAAATATTGAAAGAAAAAACTGCCAACCAAGAATACTATATGTGGCAGTGCTGTCCATCAGAAATAAAGAAGAGTGAAAAACTCTGCCAAACAAACAAAAGCTGAGGATGTTCGCCATCACTAGATGTGCAGTATAAGAAATGCTAAAGGAAGTTCTTCAAGCTGAAGTGAAAGAACGCTAGTTGACAATGTAAAAACATATGAATGTATAAAACTCACTGGTAAAGATAAATTCATATTTCTAAATGTAATGGTAGTATGTAAATCACTTTTAACTCTATGCAAAAGCTAAAGATGGACATAATAAAAGTAACTATAAGGAGGACTCTGAACTCACCTTCTCCATGGAACACACCAAATTATACCTCCTGAAGAGAAAATGAAGCTGACTGAACAGCTACTGAACCACCAAAGACAGAATAGCAAGAGAACAAGACAGAGATAGGGTAACAAAGGGAAGCCCTCCCTCCAATGCTGCAAATGACAGTGGCAGGGGGTGGGAGGGATAGTACTGAGGGACCTGGAACAGACCCTTCTGCCCTTGTTCACAGAAAAAAACCCACCCATGCTTTAAAAGAACAAGTAGCCTATAAAAGAGGCAACACCTGAACTCTGCTAGGTGGTGGAAGAGCTATGGGAAAGCTCTTCAGATCAGAGAGACTAGTGAACAACATGGTTTACATTCTCCTTGGAATCCTGGACTGGAGCAGTGTCCGGACATGTGGTAGGCATGTCTGGTCATCTTGGTGGGCTTGCAACTTCAGTGAGTCTAGGGTCCAGAGGTCCACACCAGCCCTAGATGCTCTGGTATAAAGAATAAAAGCCATGGTTTAGAGGGTCTGGCAAACTGCAGAAAGTCTCCTTTGTCTTCCACCTGGTCTGATCCAGACCAGAGCAGGGTCTGGCCATCATAAGGGGCAGGTTCAGGTGCCATAACTGGAGAGTCCTGATGCCATAACTGGTTGGTCAGATCATCATAGGGAGTTTGTGACCTCAGTTATCCCAGCGTCCTGAAGTCCACACTAGCTCCAGTTGCACTGGGGCACAAAAGAAAAACTGTAGTTTAGAAAGGCTAAAGAACCATGAGAACACTCTCTTCCCCTCCACCTTAAAAGCCCAGACTGGAGCAGGGTTTGGCTCATAGTGAGCTTGCAACCTCAGCATGCCCAGGGTCCACAAACCCACACCAGCTGTCCTGTGGTTCTGGGGCACAGAAAAACAAAACAAAACAAAGCAAAACAAAAAAAACCCACCAAAACTGTGGTTTTGTGTTTTTTTATTTTTAAATTTTTTACTACTTTTTACTTTTAAAAATTTGTCTTATTTTGTTTTTATTTTTTCTTTTTGGTTTTGTTCTTGTTTTTCTTTTTTATTTAATTATTTTTTTCTTTATTCCCTATGTAAAAACTCATGGTTTAAAAGAGTAACTAACACATATAACCACGGCTCCAGCCAGCGAACAAAGTCATCAAGTACACAGAGTCTGTATAGGGGTTGCCATTCAACTTTAGAATTAGCTAGCTGTTTTGCCTAATCCATAGAAACAAAGCCAAGCAAAATGGGAAGACAAAGATATATGCTCCAAAGGAAAGAAAAAGAAAAAAACCTTAGTAAAAGAATTAAATGAAACAGAGATAAGCAATATGCCTGATAAAGAATTTAAAGTAATAATCATAAACATACTCACTGGGCTGGAGAAAAGAATGGAAGAATTTAAAGAGACTTTCAATAAAGTGATAGAACATATTAAAAAGAACCAATCACAGCTGAAGAATACAATAACTGAAATAAAAAATGCACCAGAGGGAATCACAGTAGATTAGAGAGGATGCAGAAGCACATATCAGTGATTGGGAAGAGAGGTGATGGAAATCACAAACTGAACAGCAAAAAGAGAAAAGGTTTTTTTTTTTTGAAATGTGGATAGACTAAGATCTTTTGGACAACAAGAAATGAACAAACATTCTGGACCTTATAGGAGTCCCAAAGAAGAAGGAGAGAAAGATTTAGAATACTTGTGTGAAGAATAACTGTGAAAACTTCCCCTAACCTAGGGAGGGAAATAGACAATCAAGTCCTGGAAGCACAGAGAGTTCCAAATAAGATAAACTCAAAGAGGTCCACACAACACATAATAATTAAAATGTCGAAGGTTAAAGATAAGGAGAGAATCCTAGGAGCAGCAAGAGATAAACAAACTTACCTGCAGGGGAAAACCGAGAAGACTATAAGCTGATTTTTTTCAGCAGAAACTTTAGCAAGCCAGAAGGGCGTGGCATGATATACTCAAAGTGCTGAAAGGAAAAGCCTACAACTGAGAATCCTCAATCTGGCAAGGTTATTCAGATTTGAAAGAGAGAAAAGAGTTTCTCAGAAAAGGAAGAGGTAATGAGTTTATCACCACTAAATTAGCCTTACAAGAAGTAATAATGGGACTTTTCTAAGTGGAAAAGAAATGGCCATATTTAGTCATGAAAAAATATTAATAAGATGTAAAATATGACAACATGTACATAAAGTATAGAGAAGGGAGTAGAAAGGGAAGAGAAGGGGGAAAAGAAAAAAATACATTTTTCTTTGCTTTTTTTTCTCTTTTAAGAATGTGTTTGAACTTAAATGATCATCAGATTAATATGAGCTGCTGTTTACTTAGTATGTTATATATGAACCTTATGGTAACCACAACCCCCAAGCCTAAGAAAAAAAAAAACAAGGAGAAAGTAAGCCAAGCAAAACATTATAGATTTTCATGAATCACAAAGAAAGAGAAGAAGAAAAAAACAAAAGGAACTATAAAACAACTGGAAAGCCAGTTTTTAAAGTGGCATTAAGTACATATCTACCAATAATTACTTTAAATGTAAATGGCCTAAAAAAAATGTAAATGGCCTGAATGCTCCAAACTACATAGAGCTGTAGAATGGATAAAAAAATTAGACCCATCTATAGGCCACCTAAGAGACTTAATTTAGCCCTAAAGAATAAGGTAGACTGAAAGTGAAGGGATGGGAAAACATTCACCATATAAATGTAAGCCAAAAAAACAAACAAAAAAAAGCCAGTACCAATATTTATATCAGACAAGGACAGACTTTAAAACAAAGACTGTAACAAGAGACAAAGAAAGGCATTACATAATGATAAAAAGATCAGTCTAACAAGAGGATATAACAATTGTAAATATTTGTGCATCTAAAACTGGAACACCTAAATACACAAAGCAAATATTGATGGACACAAAGAGAGAAACTGATGGTAACAGTAATAATAGGGACTTTAATACTCCACTTATATCAACAGATAGATCATCTAGACAGGAGATTTATTAGGAAACTGTCTTTGAATGAGACTTTGGACCAGATGGACATAACAGATATATACAGAACATTCCATACCCAAATAACAGAATACACACTCTTGTAAAGTGCACGTGGGATGCTCTCCAGATCAGATCACATATTAGAGCATAAAACAAACCCCAATAAATTTAAGAAGATTGAAATCATACCATGCATCTTTTCTGACAACAGTAAGAAACTAGAAATAAAAGAAAAAAAACTGGAAAAAAACACAAACACGTGGAGACTAAACATAATACTAAACAACAGATGAGTCAATGACGCAATCATAGAAGAAACCAAAAAATACATGGAGACAGATGAAAATGAAAACACAATGGTCCGTAATCTCTGAGATACAGTGAAAGCAGTTTCTAAGAGGAAAGTATATAGCAATATGGGCCTACCTCAAGAGGGAAGAAAAATGTCAAATCACAAATAAACACTCTAGCCTTATGCCTAAAGAACGTGCAAAAAGAAGAATAAATTAAAACCAAAATGAGTAGAAGAAAGAAAACAATAAGGATCATAGAAGAAATAAGTGATATAGAAACACACACACACACACGCATACAAGGGGGAAAAAATCAATGAAAACAAGAGCTGGTTCTTTGAAAAGATAAACAAGTTGACAAACCCTTTTTTGTTTCTTACATTACTCATATGAGTAAAATAATATGATATTTGTCTTTGACTTATTTCATTTAGCATAATACTCTGTAGCTCCATCCATGTTGTTGCAAATGGCAAGATTTCATTCTTTTTGATGGCTGAGTAATATTCCATTGTTATGTATACTATATCTTCTTTATCCATTCAGTTGTTGGACATTTGGGCTCTTTCCATAATTTGGTTATTGTTGATAATGCTGCTATAAACATCAGGAAGCATGTATCTCTTTGAGTTATTATTTTTGTATCCTTTGGGATACAAAGCGCAATTGTCAGATTGTAGTGTAGTTCTATTTTTAACTTTTTGAGGAAACTCCATGCTATTTTCCAGAGTAGCTACACCACTTTACATTCCCATCAGTGGTTCCCCTTTCTCTGCATGTTGGCCAACACCTTTTGTTTCTTGTATTGTTAATTTTAGCCCTTCTCACTGGTGTGAGATGGTATCTCATTGTGGTTTTAATTTGTATTTCCCTGGTGATAGTGATGTTGAGCATTTTTTCATGTGTCTGTTAACCATCTGGATGAAAAATGTCTGTTCCCATCTTCTGCCCATTTTTTAACCCGGATTATTTGTTTTTTGGGTGTTGTGTTTTATGTGTGTATGTGTTTTTGTTTCATGGGTGTGTGTGTTTATATATTTTGGATACTAACCCTTTATCATGTATATCATTTGCGAAAGTATCTTCCCCCATTCTATAGGTTGTCTTTTGCTGATTGTTTCCTTCCCTGTTTAGAAGCTTTTTTATTTTGATAAATTCCCAAAAGGGAAGCTTTTGTTTCCCTTGCCTCAGGAGATATATCTAGTAAGAAATCGCTACAGCCAATATCAAAAAAGATATTGCTTGTGTTGTCTCCTCCAGGACCTCACATTTAAGTCTTTCATTCATTTTGAATTTATTTTTGTGTATGGTGTAAGAAAGTGGTCCATATAGTTGTGGAAGAAGCACCAAAAACTCATAATAGCCAATCTTGAGAAAGAAGAACAAAGCTTGAAGTATCACAATTCCAGATTTTAAGATATATTACAAAGCTGTAGTAACTAGAATAGTATGGTACTGGCACAAAAAGGGGCACATAAATCAATGGTACAGGATAGAGACTCCAGAAGTAAGCTTACATAGATATGGTTAGTTAATCTATGACAAAGGCTGCAAGAATGCACAATTGGGGAAAAGACGGTGTTTTCAATGAACAATGATGAAAAAAATGGCCAGCTACATGTAAAAGGATGAAACTAGATTAGTTTCTAACACCATAGACAAAAATAATCTCAAAATGGATTGAAGACCTAAAAGTGGTATCTCAAAATCATAAAAGTCCTAGAAGAGAACCCAGGCAGTAGTTTCTGTGACATCAGCCTTTGCAACGTTTTTCTAGAGACATCTCCTAAGGCAAGGGAAAGAAAAGCAAAAATGAACTATTGAGAATACATCAAAAAGCTTTTACACAGCAAAGGAAACTGTCAGCAAAACAAAAAGACAATCTAGTGAATGGGACAAGGTATTTGCAAATGATATACCTGATAAGGGGTTAATATCAAAATTATATAAAGAACTCATACAACTCAACACCAAAAACACAATCTAAAAAAATAGGCAGAAGACCTGAATAGACATTTCCCCAAGAAGACATAAAATGACCAACAGACACATGGAAAGATACTCCACATCAGGGAAATGCAAATCAAAACCTCAATGAGATATCACTTCATTGAGCTTGTTAGAATGGCTAAAATCAAAAAGACAAGAAACAAATATTGGTGAGGATGTGAAGAGAAAGAAACCCTTGTGCACTGTTGGTGGGAATGTAAATTGGTACAGCCACTGTGAAAACAGCATGGATAGTCCTCAAAAAATTAAAAATAATCCAATAACTCCATTATTGGGTATGTACTGAAGGAAAATTAAAATACTAATGTGAAAGGATATATGCACTTCTATGTTTATTTCAGCATTATTTTCAATAACCAAGACATGGTCACCTAAGTGTCCATCAACAGACAAATGGATAAGGAAAATGTAGTATATGTATGTACAATGGAGTATGACACAGCCAGAAAAAAGGCTGAGATCATGCAACTTGAGACAACATGGATGGACCTGGAGGGTATTATGCTAACTAATATAAGTTAGACTGAGAAAGACAAATACCATATGATTCCACTCATAAATGGAATAAAAAATGAATAAGCAAACAAAAAGCAGAAATAGATTCATAACTAAAGAAAGCAAACTGAGGGCGGGGGCGGTGGGGAGATGAGCAAAATGGGTGAAGAGGAGAAGAAGATACAGGTCTCTAGTTGTGGGATGATTAAGTCATGGGAATAAAATGTAGAGCATAAGGAATACAGTTAATGATATTGTATTAGTGATATACTAAGACAGATGTTAGCTATACTTGTGAACATAGCATACTATATATACACTTGTCAAATTACTAAGTTGTACACCTGAAACTAATGTAACATGTGTCCACTTATTTAAAAAAACATAAAATAATGTGTTAATGGATACACATACAAAAAAGATGTAAATTGTAACATCAATGACCTAAATTATTAGGGGAGAGAGAAGTAAAATTTTGGAGTTTTTGTATGTAATCAAAGTTAAGTTGTTATCAGCTTAGAATAGAATGTTATAGCTATATACAATGGAACATCAGTCAGCTATCAAAAAGAAGGAAATCTTGCTGTTTGTGACAACATGGATTAACCTGGAGAGTATCATGTTCAGAGCAAGAAGCCAGAGAAAGGAAGACATATATAGTATACCTTCACTCATGTGAAATTTGAAAAAGTTGAATTCAGAAATAGTGTTGAATGGAAGTTGCCTGGTGCCAGGGCATGGGGAACATAGGTAGATGTTGGTCAAGGGTACAAACTTTCACTTATGATATGTATAAGTTGTAGGAATGGAATGTACAAAATGGTAATTATAACTACTGTTATTGTAAACTTGGAGTTTGTTTAGAGAGTAAATCTTTTCTTACCACAAACACAAAGTGGTAACTCTGTGAGGTGATGGATATGTTAAGTAACTTGATTGTGGTATTCATTTCACAGGAATATATATCAAATCATCATATTATACATCTTAAATATGTCCAATTGCATTTGTCCGTTATACCTTGATAAAGCTTGGGGGAAAGGAGCAGATACATGCATTTCGATAAGCAAATGAATGGTGGAAGCATAAAACTGAAATTCTCAGAGTATTAGGAAGGCTTGAGGTGCCTAGCTGGCTCATTTGATAGAGCATGCAACTCTTGATCTCGGGGTCGTGAGTTCAAGCCCTGTGTTGGGCCTAGAGATTACTTTAAAAAAATAAAATAAATCTTAAAAACAAAATTAAAAAAGAATTAGGAAGCCGTATCAGGAAATGTATTTAAATAAAAAAACAATATTGAGTTTTATAAAAAATGTATTTAAATAAAAATCAGTATTATTTTTTTATTCCTCTCTGAACAGAGAGGAAATGCCAGAACAAGGCCATATATTTTTCTTTTAGTGAACAGTTGTAATACATGAGTGATAATATGCTCAAAGTTCTGTGCCTGAGAATGTGGCTAGGAAGAATCTCAAAGCCAGTGCTATTAGTTACCTGCCATGGCCTTTAAAATGTCTCATTTATCATACAGTGGATAATATTATTGGCTCTAGGGTCAGACTGCCAGTTTACTTCCATGAAAATTAGATTGAATGCAAGTCATTAAAATAATTGCTAATGAAATATGTAAGACAACTGTAAAAACGTATAAAAGTCAGTATGGGAAAGAACTAGAAGGATACTGCTCATGTATTATTTTGTACTTCTCTTTATTATCTAACTCTACTTGGCCAATACAGAAACTGAATTTCTTAGTGTATTTTGGATGTGGTCTACATAAGAAAGCAGTGATAAATTCTAATCAACAGACTTAGACTCAAAACAAAAGGCCTTGACCTTAGCTCAAAATGTGGCAAGTTAATATACATTTATGTTTTAAGTTAAATAAAACATTTATTTTTCATATGCTATTTTATTTTTTGAATATTTAAAACATTTACGTGATTCAAAAGTCAGAAGTACTTCAGAGGATGTACTTCCACCCACCTTTATAGATACCTATTTTCATTAGTTTTTAATGTACAGGCACAGCTTAGAGATACTGCAGGTTTGGTTCCACACTACTGTAACAAAGCAAATATTGCAGTAAGTGAGCCAAATGACTTTTTTGGTTTCCCAGTCTATATAAAAGTTATGTTTATACTATACTATAGTCACTATAGTCAATTAAGTGTGCAATAGCGTTGTCTAAAAAATGTACGTACCTTAATTTAAAAATACGTTATTGCTAAAATATGTTAAGCATCATCTAAGCCTTCAGCAAGTCATAATCATTTTGCTCATGGAAGTTCTTGCCTGGATATTGATGTCTGCTGAGTGATTCAGGTGGTGACTACTAAAGCTGGAGGTGGCTGTGGCAAATTTTTAAGAATAAGACAAAAATGAAATTTGCTACGTCGATTGACTCTCTCACAAGAAATTTCTCTGTAGCATGCAGTGGTGTTTGATAGCATTTTACTGACAGTAGAACTTCTTTTAAAATTGGAGTCAATCCTTCAAACCTTGCTGCTGCTTTCTTTAAAATCAACTAAGTTTATGTCATATTCTAAATTGATTGTTGTTATTTTGACAGTCTTCACAGCATCTGCACCAGGAGTAGATTCCATCTCAAGAAACTGTTTTATTTGCTCATCCATAAGAGGCAGCTGCTTATCTATTCAAGGTTTAACATAGATTGCAGGAATTCAGTCACATATTCAGGCTCTACTTCTGATTCTAGTTCTGTTGCTATTTCCACCACATCTGCAGTTACTTCCTCTACTGGAGTCTTGGACCCATAAAGTCATCCAGGAGGGTTGAAAGTCACTTCTTTTAAACTCCTGTTAATGTTAATATTTTGACCTCTTCCCATGAGTCATTAATGTTCTTAAGGCATCTAGAATGGGGGAATCCTTTCCAGAAAGTTTTCAGTGTACTTTGCCCAGACCCATTAGAGGAATTACTGTCTTTGACAGCTATAGACTTATGAAATATACTTCTTAAATAATAAGACTTGAAAGTCAAAATTGGAATTGGCCCTTGAACAACATGGATTTGAACTTTGCAGGTCCACTTATAGATGGATTAAAAAAAAATAAGTATAGCACAGTACTGTGTATTATCTCTTCCTTACGATTTTCTTTCTTTTCTAGCTATATAGTAAGAATACAGTGTATTATACCGATAGCATAAAATATGTGTTAATTGACTGTTTCTGTTATTGGTAAGGCTTTCTGTCAACAGTAGGCTATGAACAGTTAAGACTTTGGGGAGTCAAAAGTTTTATAGATTTTGAACTGCATGGGGGTTGGTGCACCAACCCTCACATTATTCAAGTATTACTTATACTCCTTGATCCATGGACTGCAGAATGGATATTAGGAGGCAGGAAAACAGCATTTATCTTGTACATCAGAGCTCATGAGTGACCAGGTGCATTGTCTACAGTCATTGGAAAGGAATCTTTTTTCTGAGTAGGTCTCAATAGTAGGTTTAAAATACTCAGTAAACCATGTTGTGAACATGTCATCCAGGCTTTGCTGTCCCATTTATAGAGCACAGGCAGAGTAGATTTAGCACAATTCCTAAGGCCCTTGGGATTTTGGGGATGGTAAATGAGCATCAGCTTCAACTTCAAGTCACCAGTTGCATAATTTCCCAACAAGAATCATCCTGTCCTTTGAAACTTTGAAGACAGGTATTAACTTCTCTTTAGCTGTGAAAAATCCTAGATGGCATCTTCTTCCAATAGAAGGCTATTTTGTCTACATTGAAAATCTGTTGTTTAGTGTAGCTATGGTTATTAATGATTTTTAGCTAGATCTTCTGGATAACTTGCTGCAGCTTCTATATCAGCACCTGCTGCTTAACCTTACACTTTTACATTTTGGAGATGGCTTCTTTCCTTAAACCTCATGAACTAGCCTCTGCCAGCTTCTAACTTTTCTTGTGCAGCCTTCTCTTCTTTCTCAGCCTTCTTAGGATTGAAGAGTTAGAGCCTTGCTCTGGTTTAGGCTTCAGCTTCCAGGAGTGTTGTGGCTATTTTGATCTTCTATCCAGATCACTCACACTTTCTACATATCAGCAATAAGACCGCTTCACTTTCTTATTGTATATGTGTTTACTGGAGTAGAAGTTTTAATTTAAAAGTTCAAGAACTTTTCCTTTGCTTTTACAACAGAGCTGTTTGGTGGAAAAGCCCTAGCTTGCAGCTTGTTTCCATTTTCGATATGCTTTCTTTGCTAAGCTTAATCATTTCTAGCTTTTCATTTGAGAGATGCGGGATTCTTCCTTTTCATTTCAACAGGTGGAGGCCTTGTAAGGTTACTAACTGGCCTAATTTCAATATTGTTGTATCTCAGGGAATAGGGAAGCCCAAGGAGAGGGAGAGAAATAGGGTAATAACTGATCAGTGGAGCAGTCAGAAGACACACAATATTTATCAAGTTCACTGTTTTATATGGGTGTGGTTCATGATTCCTTAAAATAATTACAATAGTAACATCAAAGATCACGGATGATAGATCATCACAGCAAATATATTAATGAAAAAGTTTGGAATAAACTGTGAGAATTGCAAAATATGACCCAGAGACACAAAGTGAGCAAATGCTGTTGGAAAAATGGTGCCAATAGACTTCTCAAAGTAGGGCTGTTTTAAATAAATTAATTTATATAATTAAAACCTTTAATTTATTAAAAAAAAAGACAGTATCTGTGAAATGCAATAAAGTGCATAAAATAAGAAAGTCCTGTATCTCTTTTGTTTCATAAATATTAGCAAGCGTGCACACACACACACACACACACACTCTTACTTTAACTTCTTTCTTATACAGAAGATAGTACACTGTGTACATTTTTTTGCACCATCTTTTTTTCTTAATATATCTTGGAAATCATTCTCAGTTCATGGATATTTTTGATTCTTTTTTTATTAAATATCTGTATAACTCCATTGTGTGTGTATACCATTATTTATTCAATCAGTTCTCTATTGATGGACAGTTGGGTTGTTTCCAATATTTTGTTATGGCAAATGATACAACAGTGAATAACTTTGGTGAATATATTATTTAGTTTTGGTGGAGGTATATATGTAGGAAAGACAATTGCTTGATAAAGTATAAAAGCATATATAATTTTGGTTTTGTAAACTTGTCCTCCATGAGATTTGTATCACTTTCCAATTTTACCAGTGCTATATTAAGGTGGTTATTTTCCCACAACCTGATTAATAGAGTATATTGTCAAGCTTGTATACTTTTTAACATAGTTTTAATTTATATTTTTAAATTATAAATAAATTTGAACATTTTTTCAATTTGTTTAAGGACAGTATGCTTTTTTCTCTCCATGAATTGTCCATATGCTTTATTTTTCTATTGTGTTTTGTTTTTCTTAAGTTTTAAAAGTTGTTTTATATATTAGGGAGAGTAGTGCTTTATGGTATAAGTTGAAAGTATTTTTCTCCTAGTTTTTTAGTTGGCTTTGACTGTGTTTATTGTATGTTTTGCCTCACATTTTAAAAAAATGTAGTTGTTCTCGACTCATTTTATGAAGCCAGCATCACTTTGATTCCCAAGCCAGACAGAGACCCAGCAAAAAAAGAAAACAACAGGCCAATATCCTTGATGAATACAGATGCAAAAATCCTCAACAAGATACTAGCAAATCGAATTCAACAGCATATAAAAAGAATTATCCACCATGATCAAGTGGGATTCATTCCTGGGTTACAGGGCTGGTTCAATATTCGCAAATCAATCAATGTGATACATTACATTAACAAAAGAAAAGATAAAAACCATAGGATCCTGTCGATAAATGCAGNAAGGATGTGGAGAAATGGGCACCCTCCTACACTGTTGGTGGGAATGTACACTGGTGCAGCCCCTCTGGAAAACAGTGTGGAAGTTCCTCAAAAAATTAACAATAGAACTCCGTATGACCCAACAACAGCACTGCTAGGAATTTACCTGAGGGATACAGGAGCGCTGATGCATTGGGGCACATGTACCCCAATGTTCATAGCAGCATTCTCAACAATAGCCAAAACATGGAAAGAGCCTAAGTGTCCATCAACGGATAAATGGATCAAGAAGATTTTGGTTTATCTATACAATGGAATACTACATGGAAATGAGAAAGAATGAAATCTGGCCATGTGTAGCAACATGAATGGACCTTGAGGGGGTTATGCTGAGTGAAATAAGTCAGGCAGAGAAGGACAGATAACATATGTTTGCACATATAGGAGGATTGGGAGGAACTTAATGGAGGACTGTGGGGGAGAAGGGAAAATAGTGGGGGAGAGGGAGGGAGGCAAACCATGAGAGACTCTTGAATGCTGAGAACTGAGGGCTGATAGGGTGGTGGGGAGGGGAAGGGAGGTGATGGGCATGGAGGAGGTCACTTGTCAGGATGAGCACTGGGTGTTATATGGAAACCAACTTGACAATAAACTATTAAAAATTTTTTAAAATGTAGTTGAATTTATGAACTTTTGTATCAAGAAGAAATGCTTTTTTTGCTCTAAGATTATAAAGGAATTATCTAACATTTTTCCTCATGTAATTGTCTGATTATGATTCCCTTCTTTTGAGCTTGTTCGATTTGGAGTTTATTCTAGTACAGTGGTTGCCCATTATCCATGGGGATCTATTCTTTTTTTTTTAATGTTTTTTTTTTTTTTTTTTTTCTGAGAGAGAGAGACACACACA
>NW_027530544.1:129808-177835 GCF_008692635.1 Crocuta crocuta | reverse complement strand
TTGTTGTTGTTGTTCTTTTTTTTTTTTTTACTTTTTTTTTTTTTTCTGAGAGAGAGAGACACACACAGCATGAGCAGGGAGGGTCAGAGAGAGAGGGGGAGATACAGAATCTGAAATCGGCTCCAGGCTCTGAGCTGGCAGTCAGCACAGAGCCCGATGCGGGGCTCGAACCCACGAACTGTGAGATCATGACCTGAGCCGAAGTCAGACGCTCAATCGACTGAGCCACCCAGGCGCCCCTTTGGGGATCTATTCTAAGACTACCAGTGGATGCCTGAAGTCCAGATGGTACCGAACCCTATGTATATTATGTTTTCCCCATACCTACACACCTATGATAAAGTTTAATTTATAAATTAGGCACAGTAAGAGATTAATAACAATAACATAACAAAATAGAACAATTTTATAATGTTATAAAACTTTTGTGGATGTGATCTTTCTCTCAAAATACTGTACAAACCCTTCCTGGGATGATGTGAGATGATAAATTGCCTATGTAATGAGATGAAGTGAGGTGAATGCTATATCGACATTATGATGTAGCATGAAGCCACTATTGACCTTCTGATGATGTATCATCTATTATGGACCACGGTTAACTTTGGGTAACTAAAACCATGGAAAGTGAAATCCACAGATAAGCAGCAGGGGGAGACCTTCTGTCTATAGTTTTTCAATTTTACCTTTTTTTCATAGTGGCAGTCTGCAGTCACATCTTCATTTATTAAAAGGTTTATTTACACACAACAAATGAAAAAATTTCTTTAGTTTTTATCTTTACTTTTTTCTCCATCTTTTATATACTAATTTGCATTTTTATTTGGATCTTTTTAACTTACATTTGTTGTTAGATATATTTCTGTGTCATTTGTCAATCTGACAACAGACCAATTTTACCAGTTTGTACACTAGTTCCTCTGTTTTAATGAAAAGCTTTTCTTGTATGTTTTATCTAATGGGGCTAGTTTCCTTCATTGCTCCTCGTTTTCAGTGTTCATACACAGTCTTGCTTGCTTACTTTTTAATGTAATGCTTAGAATTAACTTGGTATTTTCATTGGTATTGTTAAATTTATATATTATCATATAGGAGAACTGACATCCTTCTCTTTTTTTTTAGGCTGATTGGTCTTATTCATGAAAAGAGATGTTTCTCTGTTTCTTTAAGTCTATTTTTGGGCCTCCAAGAATGTTCTGAAATTTTTCTCATACAGAAGTTGAGGATATATTTTTAAAATAGCTTTGTGCAATATGATTTATATAGCATACCATTTAAAGTATAAGTCAGTGTTTTTTACTATATTCACAGAGTAGTACAATTATCACCAATATCTAATTCTGGAACATTTTCATCACCCTAGAAAGAAACCCTGTATGCATTAGCAGTCACTCCCAAATTTCTTCTAGTCTCCTCATTCTCCCTTAGTCCTAAGCAACCACTAATGCAATAGTGTGCCTTCTGTTTTGTAGACTTTCATATTCTAGAAATTTCATATAAATGGAATTATAATATGTGGTCTTTTATGATTAGCTTCTTTCACTTAGCATAATGTTTTCAAGTTTCATCCATAGTATAACATGTATTCCCAATTTTTGTATTTTTTTAAAAATTTGAGTATAGTTGACAAATGATGTTGTATTAATTTCAGGTATAGAACATAGTGATTCAACAACTCTGTATGTTTTGCTATGCTCACCACAAATGTAGCTACCATTTGTCACCATGCAACTCTATTACAACAATACCGTTGATTACATTCCTTATGCTGTACCTTTTGTTACTGTGACTTATTTCATAACTGGAAGCCTCTGTCTCCCACTCCCCTTTCACTCATTTTGCCTGTCCCTCTCCCCTTTCTCATCTGGCAACCATCAGTTTGTTCTCTGTTTTTATAGATATAATCCAGCTTTTGTTTATTCATTTGCTTTTTTTTTTTTAAGATTCCAGATATAAATGAAATCATAGGATATTTATCTTTCTCTGATGTATTTCACTTAGCATAATACCCTCTAAGTCCATCCATGTTGTTGCAGATGGCAAGATCTCATACTTTTTTATGGCTAAGTAATATTTCATTTTGTGTATATATAATATATCTTCTTTATACATTATCTATTGATGAGCACTTGGAGTACTTCCATTTCTTGACTCTTGTAAATAATGCTGCAATAAAGCATGTATCAGTTCTTAAGTTCTTTATATTGTAGAATAATATTCCATTGTATGGCTCTACTACATTTCTATCTATTCATCAATTAATGGACATTTGGTATGTTTTTGCTTTTTGGCTATTATTCATAATGCTGCTGTGAACATGCATGTACAAGTTTTAGCATGGACATATGTTTCAGTTTATCTTGGGCATATCCCTAGGAGTAGAATTGCTGGATTATATGGTAACTTTATTTTTAACATTTTGAGATTTTCCAAACTCCTCAAAAGCATCTGCAGTATTAGATTCCCACTAGCAATGTATATGAATTCCTATCCTTCACATCTTCTCCAATGCTTGTTTTTACCTCTCTCTTTGAATATATCCTTACGAATGTCCAGTGCTATTTCATTATAGTTTAGACTACATTTCCCTAATGGCTAAAGATGTTGAGGATATTTTTATGTGTTTATTGATCATAGGAGTATCTTAGAAAACTGTTCAGATCCTTTGCTATTTTTATTTGCTATTTTAAATTATTTAAATTATTGCTATTTTTTATTATTGAGGTAACTGTTCTTTATATATTCTAGACTTATAGATATATAATAGATCTATAAGTAGTTCTATTTATAGATGTCTCTTATCAGACATAAGATTTGGAAATATTTTCTTCCATTCTTTGGGTTATCTTTTCATGTTCTTGATGACTTCTGAAACACAGAAGCTGTGAATTTTGATCAATTTATCAAAAATTTTTTGCTATATTATATCTGGAAATAAACTGTGTAACTCAGTGTCACAAGGATGTACTCATGTTTTCTTGAGTTTTATAATTTTATCTTACATTGAGACATATGATCCACATGATCCACTTGGTTTTTTGTGACTGATGTAAGTTGGGAATCTAACTTCATTCCTTTGCATGTGCATATCCAGGTGTCTCTGTATCATTTGTCAAAAATCAGTTGACCATAAATGGGCTTTCTGAGCTTTCAAATCTGTTTCATCTATATTTATCCTCATGCTGATACTGTACTTTTTAAGAAGTGTTTATTTATTTTGAGAGAGAGAGCACAGAGAGAGCACATGAGTTGGGGAAGGGCAGAGAGAGAGGGAAAGAGAATCCCAAGCAGGCTTTGTGCTGTCAGCACACAGCCTGACATGGGGCTTGATCATGACCTAAGTCAAAATCAAAAGCCAGACATTTAACCAACTGAGCCACCCAGGTGCCCTGATGTTGTACTGTTTTGATCACTGTAGTTTGGTTGTAAGTTCTGAAATCAGGAAATGTGAGCCCTTTAAATTTGCTTTCTTTGAAAAATTTTTTGACCATTCTGAATCACTTGCATTTCCTTATAAATTTTAGGATCATCTTTCCAATTTCTGCAAGGAAGCCAGCTGTATTTTGATAGGGATTGTACAAAATCAATTGGTCATTTGGGAAAGATTTTCATCTTAACAGTATTAAGTCTATTATCTGGTACATTAGATAGTTCATTAATATCTTTCAACAATTTTTACAGTTTTCAAACTACAAGTTTTGTTGTTGTTAAGCTTATTCCTAAGCATTTGATTCTTTTTGATGCTACTATAAATTGAATTTATTTCTTAATTACACTTACATTATTTATTAAAGTATACAGAAAAAACTGTTTTTGTACATAGATCTTATATCCTGTAACCTATTAAGCTTGTTTATTAATTCTAACAGTACCTTTGTGAATTGCTGAGGATTTTCTATGTACAAGACCATGCCGTCTGCAAATATAGTTTTGCTTCTTCCTTTCAGTCTGGATGTCTTTTCTTTCTTTCCTATCTTTTCCTTCCTTCTTCCTTCCCTCCTTCCTTTCTCTTTCTTCTTCCCTTCTGTTCTCTTCCTTCCCCCTTTCTTCCTTTTTCTTTCTTTTCTCTTTTCTTTTTTCTTTTCTGTAGTTGACCTGGCTAGAATCTCCAATAAAATATGGAATAGGCAAAGCAACTGCATACATCTTTGCCTGTGTCCTTATCTTGGGGCAGAAGTATTCAGTCTTTCACCATCAATCTTCATGTCAGTTGTAGGTATTTTACAGATGGCTTTTATCAGGTTGAGAAAGTTCCTTGCTATTACTAGCTTGTTGAATGTTTTTATCATGAAAGAGTGTTAGATTTTGTCAAGTGCTTTTTCTGCATCAGTTGAGGTCATCAAGTGGTTTTGTCCCTTTTATTGTTATAATGTATTACTACATTAATTGATTTTCAGATGTTAATCTTGGATTTTCTGGGTAAATTCCAATTGGTTATTTGTATAATGCTATTTATCTGTTGCTAGATTTTGTTTACTGATGATTATTGCATTATACTTATTAGATATATTGGTCTATAGTTCTCTTTTCTCAAGACGACTTTGTACAGTTTTGAGGAACAATTTTTGAAAATTGATGTTTCTTATATACAGATTTGAGAAATTTATTACTAAATTTATTAGTAAATTTATTACTAATTCAATCTCTTTACTTCTTATAGATCTATTCATATTTCCTGTTTTTTACTGAATCAACTTTAGTAGTTTTGTGTTTTTCCAGGAATTTGTTCATTTGATCTAGCTTATCTATTTGTTTGTATTCAATTCACATTTTTTTAAATAATCCCCTCTCCCCTTTTTTCTCTGTACATTCATTAGTATTGTCCCTTCCTTCATTACTGACTTTAATGATTTAAGTACTCTCTCTTCATTTCTGGATCAGTCTAGGTAAGGTTTTTCAATTTCATTGATCTTTTCAAATCACTGTTAAAAAGTACTTAAACAAGGCAGCCATTAGACTGAGGTGGCTCTAATGCCTTGGTAGCTCACATAAGCAAACCAAAACGTAAGCCAGAGGCAGTGCACTTAAATCCAAGAAATTGAAACTTGAGAACAACCAATCAAAACAGCCAATGAGGCTTTCCCAAGTAAGGCAAGTGGTTAAGCTATAACCAATCAAATAATTACTTTGTTTTGCTTCAGCATTGTCTCTATGAAAACTTTGCTCCTCCCCCTGTTAGTGGAGGGCTTCTAACCACCTTTGGTTTGTCACTACCCAAGTCAAATCAATGTATGCTCAAATGAACTCTTGAAAAAATTTTATATGCCTCAAGTTTGCCTTTTACCAGAACCAATTTTTGTTTAGTTGATTTTTTTAAATCATTTTTGACTCTCTATTTCATTAACTTCTGCTCTTTATTCTTTTCTTCCTTCGTATTTTGGCTTTACTTTGTTCTTTGATTTGTAGTTGTCTAAAGGTAGATGATTAAGGTATTGAGACCTTTATTTTTTTTAATATAGACATTCATAACTATATATTTCTCTCAAAGTACTACTTTCACTGCATCCTGTAAGTTTGGTATGTTTTCATTTTTTATATTCATTAATTTTAAGGTACTTTGTAATTTCTATTGTGATTTTTTTCCCCTGACCCATTGTCATTTAGTAGTTTCTTATTTAATTCCCACATTATGAATCTCAAACATTTTTTAAAATTTATTTTGAATTTTATTCCATTTTTGGGAAACATACTTTGTGTAATTTCGTGTGTGTGTGTGTGTGTGTGTGTGTTTGTATTTCTTAAGATTTTATTTTCAAGCAATCTCTGTACCCTACATGGGACTCGAATCCACAACCCTGAGATCAAGAGTTGCATGTTTCACTGACTGAGCCAGCCAGGCACCCCTATATTGAGGCTTGTTTTATTACCTGCATGTGGTCTATCCTAGAGAATGTTCTATGTGTGTTCAAGAACAATGTGTACTCTTGTTGGATGGAGTTCTACAAATGTCTGTTAGGTCTAGTTAATTTAGAATATAGTCTTAGAAGACTATGTTGATCTTCTGCTTAGTTGTTCCATCGAGTTGAAAGTTAGGGTATTTAAGTCTTCAGCTATTATTTTTTAATTTCTCTTTTCATTTCTGTCAAGTTTTGTTCCTTTATTTCAGGACCCTGTATGTATTTATGGTTGTTTAGATATACTTGATAGATTGATCCTTATATCATTATAGNAACCACATCTTCTGGATCCATTCGTCCGTTGATGGACACTTAGGCTCTTTCCATGTTTTAGCTATTGTTGAGAGTGCTGCTATGAGCCCTTTTATTTTATTTTTAAGTTGTTTAATATTTATTTTTGAGAGAGAGAGTGAGAGTGGGGGAGGGACAGAGAGAGAGAGAGAGAGAGAGAAACACAGAATCTGAGGCAGCCTCCAGGCTCTGAGTTGTCAGCACAGAGCCCACCGCACAGCTTGAACCCACGAAACTGAGATCATGACCTGAGCCAAGTTCAGATGTTTAACTGACTGAGCCACCCAGATGCCCTGATCCTTTCATTTTTATTAATGTTTTTTAACAGTCTATTTTATCTGGTATTAGTATGGCCACTCTAGTTTATTATGGTTGTAGTTTGCCTTATATTTTCTCTGCTTTTTACTTTGGACCTTTTTGTATTTTCATATCTATGTCTTCTACAGAAAACATATAGTTGGATTCTGGTTTTTAATTCAGTTTGTTAATTTTTATTATTTAACCCATTCACATTTAGTGTTATTATTAATATAGTTGGGGTAATATCTATGGTATGTCTTTTTATTTTCTATATATCTTGTGTCTTTTTATTTCCTGTGTACTTCTTTTACTGATTTTTTAAATTGAATATTTTTCTGGTATAACACTTTAATTTCTTTAATTGATTTTTCTTTTGTTTTTTTGAGTTATTCCCAGCGGTTACTCAAGGAGTTATCGTACAGCTTAAAATTTATAATAACTTAATTCCTGTGAGATATAGAAACATTATTCTTGTATGGTGCTATTTTGATGTACTATTACTGTTATACGTGTACATTTAGATGTGTTACAAACCCAATGATAGTTATAATTATTTATGTAATTATATACCGTTTTAATGTTTACCTATTTTGAGAGAGAGAAAGAGTGAGCAAGCAGAGGAAGGGCAGAGAAAGAGGGAGTGAGAGAGAATCCCAAGCAAGCTCTACACTTTCAGTGCAGAACCCCATGCAGGCTTGAACCAATCAACCAATGAACCAAAACTAAGAGTTGGATGCTTAACCAACTGGGCCACCTAGGCACCCCAATTTTATGTCTTTAAAGAAGGTGAGAGGAGAGAAAAATTTTCTATTTATTGTTACCTTAAAAGACCTAAAATTAAGATTTGTGTTTTTCTTTATTCTTATGGTTTTTAGTTACTATATAAACAGAGCAAAGAGATATTTTATTTAAGTAAAAAATGAATTTATTCAGGAAGAGTAGAGGAATTATAGTTTGGGACAAGCAAGCTATGGTGAACCATAAGCAAGTCTGAAAAGACAAAGGGAAGGTCAGCTCTTATTTTGCTTTAGGAGGAAATTAGGGAGTGTTTTGTTTAAAGCAAAAGTTTATTGGAGAAGAACAAGAGTTTGAGTTTGTGGTGGTTTCTGATTGGCTGCAAATGGTAGTATGTTGTCACTAGAGCAAGGAGGGCTCTTCCTTCCTATTTTTAAAGACAGGAGATAAATTTCCCATGTGAAAAGTGCTCTCCTTTGTTGAAATAATTCTTCCTTCTTCCTGCTGGTTATGTAGACTACAATGAGTGGTATGGGCATAACAGCTCCCCCTTCAGAGCTTCTTTGCTCCATGGTAAGGGAGGTTTTCTTTATTTTCACAACTCTGACATGTCAACCTTTGGGCTGTAATTGTCAAATGTATTGACAAATTGTAATGTCAGATTTGTCAATTGACAAATGTAAATGTCAAATTGCATTTTTATATGTTACATACATGTTGTTTTATACAGTTGCTTTTTAAATCAGTAGGGAGAAGGAAGGAGAGGAAATATGTAATAATACTGTCTTTATAAGTATCTACATAATTATTTTTATTGGCACTTTTTGTATTTTGTGTGTGGAATTAAAATACTGTTTTGGGTCACTTTTTTCCAACCTGAAGAATATTCTTTAGTATTTTTTGTAAGGCAAATTTGCTAGAAAAGAATTGTTTTAGTTTTTGTTTATATGAAAATGTCTTTATGATGCCTTTATTTTAGAAAGATAGTTTCCTTTATGTAATATTTTTGCTTGACAGGTTTTTTTTTTCCTTTCAGCTGTTAGAATATATCATTTCATTGCATTCTAGCTTTCATTGTTTTTGATAAGAAGTCAGCTCTTAATCTTATTGGGTTTCTCTTGTATATGATACATTGCTTTTCTGCTGCTGCTTTCAAGATTTTCTCTTTTTTTTTTACATTTATACTATGATGCATCTGGGTTGGATATTTCTCTGTTTATTTTACTTGGAGTTTGTCGTAGACTCTAAGTCTAAAGTCTTCTCTCAACCAGCAAGAGAGTGAACTCAGGATTAAAATAGGAGAGATGGCTAATGTCTTTGGGAAGAGACAAGAGCCCCGAATAAGGGTCCTTGCCCTGTTTTTATTAGGATCAGAAGGCTTACAAACATAGTGATGGACATGCACAAAGACACAATGAAACTGTGAACATTAACTTGGGGACGTCAGGGAAAGGGGGTCTTGAAGATATTTGGGGTTAGAGGTTTGGGTTAATACAAAACAAAATCCTGGTGCAGGGCAGTTGGGTGGAAGGTAGTGTACAGAGGACATGAAGTACCTCCTCTGTTTATCTTAGCTAGCCTAGGGAATGAGACAGATAGGGCAAATAACTTCAGGGTTAATAAGACACCCTTTCTTTTATGAATCATCTCCACTCTGGGCGGCTTCACTCACAGCACAGAGCAGCCGTCCATAGCCCAGTTTACTTGTTTACCTAACTTGGTCCTTTCTTTCTGTGAAAGCAGCTTTCTGCTATAGTACTAAATTGGGGGGTGTTTTTTGCCCTGAACGCCTAATCTTGCTTACCTCATATACCTTTATATTGGAGGCCTTTGGCCCCCTCTTTATTCTGGGTGCCTTTGAACCCCCCCTATCCTGAGGGCCTTTGCCCCTTCCTGCTCTATCCTGAGGTCCTAATCTTGTTTACCCAAGCTCTGATGTGAGCATACTATGGCTTTGTACTTCTCTATGCCTTGTGAACCCATTGGTGTAAGCCTGGGGAAATCCTAAGCTTATTCCCCGCAGGAGTTCACTTAGTCTCTTGTTGCACATCATAGTTCTCACATTTCTCTGAGGTCTGTTAAATTTTCCTCCTTTTCTTCTTTATCCTCTCAGATTTGCATAGTCTCTATGGATATATTTTCATGTTTGCTGTTTCTTCTGACAGCTTGCATCCAGTGTTGAGCTCTGTAGTAAATTATCCCTCAGTTATTATACTCTTTACTTTCAGAATTTCCATTTAGCTCTTTTTTTAAATCATTTCTTTCCCTTTACTCTTATTCTCTTCTTGCTGAAACATTGTCATCATACCTTCCTTTAATTCATTTAGCATAGTTTTCTTTTGTACTTTGACTGTATTTGTATACATTGAGGTCTTTGGTATTCCCAACATCTGGAACCTCTCAAAGTTCTTTTGCATGTTTTTCCCCTTGTGTTTGTGGCACACTTTCCTGTTTCTTTGCATGTCTCATAGTTTTTATTGTTGTTGTTGAACCCTGGATATTTTAGATAATATATTGTAACATTTGTGAATATTGATTTCTCCTTTCCTTCCCCCCCTCTTTCTATTCTCTTGATTCTTTCTTGGAAATCATAGAAGATACTTAAGATTGTACTTAATGTAAGAATATAGAAAGTGTCTATGATTAAAGTTCTTGGATGGTGTACAATCTGGTTTGTACGCTCAATGGTCTCTTTTCTTTTGGTTGTGAGTTGTTTGTAAATAAATGAAGTTTCAGTATAAATGAGTATTATCACATTTAGACATTTTTCCAAATGCTGAGGCCTTTGTTTTTATTATAAAGTTTACGTTTATAGCTTTGTTCCTTTTGTAATGCAATAGTTTAGTTAATGAATGGTACCTCTTTCTTTTAGGTTACACCTATGTTTGAGGATTGGACTACTATTGATTGGTATCGATTTTTCTGTTTATGGGAGAAGTTGCCAATTTCTATGAAACGGGTGGCAGAGTTAGTGGGAGTTGAAGAAGCATTCTTGGCTCGCTGTGTGAAAGGAAAAGTAGTAGCCAGAACTGAGAGACAGCATCGCCAGATGGCCATCCATAAAAGGTAAGTATTAAGGAGCCTAGACAATCCAGTATTTAACATAGTTTTGGATATATAATAGATGTTTATTGTAGTCACTTTCATTATTATTAAAATCAAATTTTTGGCTGAGTATGGTAAAAATTTTCACTTTCCTGTATTTACTGAATTGATATTTTAGTTTCTCTCTTGATACTTATACTTTAGAAGCCATTATAGATGAAGACCTTTTAAAGTATTTAAACTTTTAAATATTTTCTTACTTGAAAATGTGAATTAGAATGCCAACTTAGTGTAGCTTCATGTGAGGATATGCTTTGTATCATTATTATAATACGATATTATAATGGCTTGGGGGAAGAGCCATTAAAAGATTCAAATGGGGAAATTGAATCATTTACCTTCTTTAAAATCTAATAAAATTATTTTTCTTAATGGTGGTCTCTAGTATATCATTTACAACATAATCAAGTGTGAAATTGTAAGGATTTATATACTTGGATTATTTGTGGCACTATGACCTTTCAAGTCAAAACTGGTTTTCATTAGCAAATTATGCTATTTTTTTTGAAATATGAGTAGATCATGTAACTGTGTATCAGATGTTCTTTTAAATTTTTATGCCATTACATTTCTTGAACCAATCTTATTTCTTGCAATTACTTAGCAATATTGAAATATGGAGATCTTTCTGTTATATAGGTATTAGTTCCTTGATATGCTATGTCAGAATTTGACAAACATTGAACTCAGTCTTCATCCACTAATCCTATATCCTATTAGGAATCTTCTCAGAGTGTATAAATCTTCTCTTGCCTTTTTGATTCTCAGCATGTGTTATATTTTCATTGTAGACATAAGTGATCTCTTATACACTTTTTGTGATTTACTTTCCAGGTTTTTTACCAGTCTTGTGCTATTAGATTTAATCAGTGAAGTTCCCTTAAAGGAGATTAATCAGAAATATGGATGCAGTCGTGGACAGATTCAATCTTTGCAACAGTCAGCAGCTGTTTATGCAGGTCAGTTAAACAAAGGTTTCCACATTTATTTAAGACTGTGGTTTGAAGTCAAGTTAAGATTTTTTTTTCATATTCCATTTTATTTTAGGCTTCTCTAAAAGTGAGGGAATCATGTAAAGTCATAATTGTATGTAGTGCTTGATTATCTTAATGACTTGACATTGGCTCTTCTGGCTGCTTTATTTCATGAGGGAATAACTATCAAGCTGAGCAACCTTTCCTTGAAGAAAATATCAATAGGAGCTTCACTTTTTGTACTCTTTTCGGCACTTTAATATTTAAATCAGCTCTCTTATTTTCTTATTTTTCTCTAGATGAAAGAGTCCCTCACTTGTTTTGAGAGTTCTCTCTTCCTTAAAAAAAAGAAGGGAGGGAAGATAGAATGAGAGAGAGGAATGAACTAGAGTGGGGGATTTTTGTGTATTTTGTGTTAACATGCTCTGCCTCAGTTTTTTTCAAATATCAAGTTCATGACTAAGAATAAATGAGATGACGTTTAATGTGTTTAACCCATTTATTGAACAATTAACTGGGCCCTTAACATGTGTCTGCTTTCTTGTTAACGTAGACTTTGTGCCTTTGTGCCTCTTAAACTTTACAATTATGCAGGTAAAACAAAACAAAACAAAATAAAAGATACAGCAAATCAAAAGTATCTAAAGAAATAGAGAATTGTTTGTAAAAAATTAAAAGAAATTTTTTTATGTTTATTTTTGAGAGATTGAGAGAAAGACAGAGTATGAATGGGGAGGGGCAAAGAAAGAAAAAGACAGAATCTGAAGCAGGCTCCAGGCTCCAAGCTGTCAGCACAGAGCCTGATGTGGGACTCGAAACCACGAACCCAGAGATCATGACCTGAGCGAAGTCAGACGCTCAACCAACTGAGCCACCCAGGCGCCCCAAGAATTTTTAATTCAATAAATATTCTATGATTATTCTAGGGATGATTACAGTATTTTCCAACCGCCTGGGGTGGCACAACATGGAACTACTACTTTCCCAATTTCAGAAGCGTCTTACATTTGGCATCCAGAGGGAGCTGTGTGACCTGGTCCGGGTGTCCTTACTTAATGCACAGCGAGCCAGGTTCTTCTATACTTCTGGCTATCTTACTGTGGCAGATCTTGCCAGAGCAAATATTGTGGAGGTGGAGACTGTTCTGAAAAATTCTGTGCCCTTTAAAAGGTAAGAAAGTCCCCCTGACCATTAGTTATTGAATAAAAATTATGTCTATTTATAAATAATACAAAATTGTACTAAAATATTTTTTCTTAGATAGTATCATGATATACCTGGTGTCACTGGAAGAAAATGAGACTGCTTTTTTCCTCTAGAATTATTGTCATTGTGTGTGTGTGTGTGTGTGTGTGTGTGTGTGTATGTACATATACATACGTGTGTGTATACACACATATATTTAAATTGAAGTATAGGTGACACACAATGGTGCATTAGTTTCAGGTGTACACATAGTGATTTGAAAGGTCCATATGTTATGCTTTGCTCACTACAAGTATGACTACTATCTTTTGCCATAAAATGCTATTAAATACCATTGATTATATTCCCTATGCTATACATTTTTAAAATATAATTTATTGTCAAATTGGCTTTCATACAACACCCAGTGCTCATCCCAACAAGTGCCCTCCTCAGTGCCTATCACCTACTTTCCCCTCTACCCAACTCCCCATCAACCTTAGTTTGTTTTCAATATTAAAGAGTCTTTTATGGTTTGCCTCCCTCCTCTGTTTGTAGCTATTTTTCCCTTTCCCCTCCCCCATGGTCTTCTATTAAGTTTCTCAGGATCCACATATGAGTGAGAATATGATACCTGTCTTTTTCTGGCTATTTTCACTTAGCATAATACCCTTCAGTTCCATGCATGTTGCTGCAAATGGCCAGATTTCATTCTTTCTCATTGCTAAGTAGTATTCCATTATATATATAAACCACATCTTGATCCATTCATCAGTTGATGGACATTTAGACTCTTTCCATAATTTGGCTATTGTTGAAAGTGCTGCTGTAAACATAGGGGTACATGTGCCCCTATGCATCAGCACTCCTGTATCTCTTGGGTAAATTCCTATCAGTGCTATTGCTGGGTCATAGGGGAGTTCTGTTATTAACTTTTTGAGGAACCTCCTCACTGTTCTCCAGTTGCCTTCCCACCAATAATGTAAGAGTTCCTGTTTCTCCACATCCTCACCAGCATTTGTAGTTTTCTGAGTTGTTCATGTTAGCCACTCTGACCATTATGAGGTGGTATCTCAGTGTGGTTTTGATTTGTTTTTCCCTGATGATGAGTGACATTGAGCAGCGTTTCATGTGTCTGTCAGCCATCTGGATGTCTTCTTTGGAGTAGTGTCTGTTCATGTCTTCTGACCTTTCTTCACTGGCTTATTTGTTTTTCAGGTGTGGAGTTTGGTGAGTTCCTTCTAGATTTTGGATACTAGCCCTTTATCTGATATGTTATTTGCAACTATCTTTTCCCATTTTGTCAGTTGCCTATTAGTTGTGTTGATTGTTTCCTTTGCAGTGCAGAAGCATTTTATCTTGATGAGGTCCCAATAGTTCATTTTTGCTTTTATTTCCCTTGCTTCTGGAGATGTGTTGAGTAAGAAATTGCTGCAGCTGAGGTCAATGAAGTTGTTTCTTGCTTTCTCCTCTAGGGCTTCGAGGGTTTCCCATCTCACACTTAGGTCTTTCATCCATTTTGAGTTTATTTTTGTGTATGGTGTAAGAAAGTGGTCTAATTTCTTTTTCTACATGTTGCTGTCCAGTTCTCCTAGCACCATTTGCTAAACAGATTATCTTTTTTTCATTGGATACTCTTTCCTGATTTGTCAAAGGTTAGTTGGCTATACATTTGTGGGTCCAATTCTGGGTACTCTATTCCATTGGTCTGTGTGTCTGTTTTTGTGCCCATATCATACTGTCTTGATTATAGCTTTGTAGTAGAGCCTAGAGGCTAAAGTCTTGGATTGTGATGCCTTCCACTTTGGTTTTCTTCTTCAATATTACGTTAGTTATTCAGGGTCTTTTGTGGTTCCATACAAATTTTAGGATTGTTTGTTCTAGCTTTGAGAATGCTGGTGCAATTTTTATTGGGATTGAATTGAATGTGTAGATTGCTTTGGGTAGTATTGACATTTTAATAGTATTTATTCTTCTAATCCATGAGCATGGAATGTTTTTCCATTTCTTTGTGTCGTCTTCAATTTTCTTCATAGCTTTCTATAGTTTTCAGCATACAGATCTTTACATCTTTGGTTAAGTTTATTCCTAGGTATTTTATGGTTCTTGGTGCAATCTCTTTCTGTTGCTTCAATATTGGTGTATAGAAATGCAACCTATTTCTGTACACTGATTTTGTACCCTGCGACTTTGCTGAATTCATGTATCAGTTTTAGCAGTCTTTTGGTGGAGTCTTTCAGGTTTTCCATGTAGAATATCATGTTGTCTGCAAAAAGTGAAAGTTTGACTTCTTCTTTGCCAGTTTTGATGCCTTTTATTTCATTTTGTTGTCTAATTGCTGATTCTAGGACTTCTGACATTATGTTAAGCAACAGTGGTGAGAGTGGACATCCCTGTTGAGTTCCTGATCTCAGTGGGAAAGCTCTCAGTTTTTCCCCATTGAGGATGATATTAGCTCCGGGCTTTTCATATATGGGCTTTATGATATTTAAGTATGTTCCTTTCTATCCCAACTTTCTTGATGATTTTTATTAAGGATCCCCCTACTTCTCCATCATGTTGGCCCCTTCTCCCCATATGCTGTACATTTTATGCCTGTGATTTAATCATTCCATAATTGAAATCCTCTATCTCTCACTCCCCTTCAACCATTTTGCCTATCCCTCTGGCTCTCCCCTCTGGCAACAATCAGTTTCTTCCTTGTAGTTATGGGTCTATTTCTGCTTTTTTTTTGTTTCTTTAGATTCTACATCTTGGGGAAATCATATGGTATTTGTTTTTCTCAGTCTGACTTATTTCACATGGCATAATACCCTCTAGGTCTATCCATGTTGTCAGAAATAGCAAGATCTCATCCATTTTTATGGCTGAGTAATATTCTGTCACATATTTATGATACATGATATGTGATATGTATGCATATGACATCTATATCCCTTTATCTATCCATGGACACTTCGGTTGCTCCTATTCCCTGATGTTGTAAATAATGCTGCAGTGAACATAGAGGTACATCTATCTTTTCAAATTAGTGTTTTCATTTTCTTTGGGTCAATATTCAGTAATAGAATTAATGAATTGTATGGTATTTTTATTTTAATTTTTTGAGAAACCTCCATGCTGTTTTCTACAGTGTTTGGTCCAATTTACATTCTCACCAGTAGTGCACAAGAGTCTCTGCTTTAATGTAGGGTGCATAGATATTTACAAATGTTATATCCTCTTGTTGGATTAATCCCATTATCATTATATAATGTTCTTTGTTTCTTATTACAGCCTTTGTTTAAAGTCTGTTTTGTGTGATATAAGTATTGCTGCCCTCGCTTTTTTTTTTTTTTTTGCTTTTATTTGCACAGAATATCTTTTCCCATCCTTTCACTTTTAATCTGTGTGTCTTTAGGTGTGACATGAGTCTTCTGTAGGCAGCATACAAATGGGTCTTGTTTTTTAATCTATTCCACCATTCTATAAATTTATGGGAGCATTAGGTCTATTTTTATACCTAAAGTAATTATTGATAAGTATTTACTTATTGCCCTCTTGTTAATTGTTTTCTGGTTGTTTTGTAGTACTGTGTTTTTCTTCTTTTGTTGTCTTTCCTTTGATGACTTTCTGTCATGTTAAGTTGATTGTCTTTATTTTTTGTATACCCATTATAGATGTTTTTTTCTTTACTATGAGGCTTATATATAACATGTTAAATATATAGCAGTCTATATTAAGTCAGTTACGTAAATTTGTATATATTCTAAAAGAAAATTTTTCACACCCCCCATTTTATCTATATATTTTCATATCTTTTTATTCATAATTTTCTTAGCTCTGATTATGGCCTTTTCTTTTGAACTTAAAGAAGTGCCTTTAACATTTCTTGCTTTTAACATCATCCTAGTGATGATGAACTCCTTTAACTTTTGGTTTTTAATCTCTCCTTCAGTTGTGAAGGATAACCTGGCCATGGAGAATATTCTTCGTTGTAGGTTTTTTTCTTTTCAGCTCCTTAAATATATCATGTCACTCTCTTTTGACTTATAATATTTCTGGGGAAAAATCTGCTGATAGCCATAAGTGGTTTCCCTTATATGTAATTTTTTTCTGTCTCTTGCTCCTTTTAAAATTTCTCTTTATTTTTAACCTTTGACATTTTAATTATGCATCATGGTGTGGAACTCCTTGAGTTCATCTTGTTTGGAATTCTCTGTCCTTCCTAAACCTAGATGTTTATTTTCTTCCCTCAAGTTAAGGAAATTTTCAGCTATTATTTCTTCAGATAAATTTTTTGCCTCCTACCTTCTCTCTTCTAGGACCCCTATAAATGAATATTTGTTCTTGATGTCATCCCGGAGATTGCTTAACCTATCCTCATTAAATTTTTTTTTCTATTTGCTGTTCAGCTTGAGTGCTTTTTATTGCCTTGTCTTTTAGATTGCTAATCATCTCTTCTCATCCCCTAATCTATTGTTGATTCCCTCTGGTGTATTTTTCATATCAGTTACTATATTCTTCAACTTTGGTTCTTTCATATATTTTCTAACTCTTTCTTGAAGTTTTCAATGAGTTTTTCCACTGTTGTCTCCAAGCCTGTGAAGATCTTTAAGATCATTACTTCAAACTCCTTTTCAAGTATACTGTTTCTCTAGGTTTCATTTAGTTCTTTTTCTAAGGTTTTGTCTTGTTCTTGTGTTTGGAGTATATTTCCTCCATCTTGCTTGACTTTCTGTTTGTTCCTTTGAATTGAGTAGAACAGCTACTTCTAAACTTAAAGGAAAGGTATTGTGTATGTCATTCCCTGTGTAGTCTGTGCTGAGTAACTTTGGCTACCTGGCTGGATCTGTGGCTGATATGGGCATGGAGTCCCAGGTACTCCATGTTTGAGCTGCCCTGATAGGATGGCTGGAACTAAAGTGGGCTTGGACCTGGTGGTCCCAGAGCTCTCTGTGGATAGGGTGCTCTGGCAGGAGAGCTATCGCTGAAGTTGGTGAAGGTTGGAGCAGTCTCTGGGCTCCCCATAAGAGGATGGCCTGGCTGGATAGCTGAAGCTGAAGTGAACATGGGCCAGGGCTGTTAGGGGCTTTCCACCCACAGGGTGCCCTTGGTGGACAGTGAAAGATATAAGTTGGGGTGTCACGGGGGCACTTCACACAAGGGATGCCCTGACAGGGTGGGTGTGGGTGAGGGTGTCCTGGAGTGCTCTTTTCTGGGGTGTGTTAGCAAACTGTCTGGAGCCAAAGTAGTGTGGACCTGGGTCTGGAGTACTTTATGCCTGTGCCACCTTGTTGCAGTGGCTGGAGCTATCATGAGTACTGACCAGGGGTGTTCTGGTGGGCACTACACTGGTGCTACCTTGGTGGGATGACTTGGTGGGATGGCTGGGGTTGGTACTACCTTGGTGGGATGGCTGGGCTAGGGGTCTGGGGCTTATTGAAGTGGTAGGCCAACTAGGGCACCTGAACCCTGCTTCTGTCTGGGCTATCAAGGTTGAGAGGGAACATAAACTGTGACACTTGCAGCCCCTCTGACCTGGAAAGGGTTCCAGCAGCTCCCCAACCAATTGTCAAAGTTCTAGATCTAGTTTCTCTTTTTGTTCTAATTGCTATTTGTACTTCTGTATTATGCTAAGGCTACTATCACTGTGATTATGCCTCTTATGAATGCCCAGAACTTTATTGGTCAAAATTACTAACATCAGTATTAGGAAAAATCTACATCACCCATCTCCTCATATGACACAGTAAGAAAGACACAGCATTACTTCTGTTAGACATCAAAAATGTCTAACATAAATTTAATTGTAAGGAAATGTCAGACAAACCTAGATTGAGAGACACTACACAAAATATTTGGCTAGTACTCTTCAAAAATATCAAGGTCATGAAAAACAAAAACTGAGGAACTCTTTCTAATTAAAGGGAGATAAAGAGACATGACAACTAGATGTACCACCTTATTCTAGATTAGATTAGAACAAGAACAGAAGTGGAACAGTTGGTAAAACTTGAATAAGGTGTATAGATAAGAGATAGCATTGTATTAGTGTTAATTTTCTGATTGGAAACTGGTATATCTGGCACCTGGCCACCATTTCCTTTTAGTACTCAGTACACGAGAGTCAGAAAACCCATTTTGATTGTCTCAGTTTGCCATTAACAAAAATTCACAATAAATTACCCATGCATATGTATTTTCATATTGTTGGTAATGTTTCTTCGGAGTAAATTCTTGGACATGGGATTTCAAAAGGTAAGTGTTCATGTGGGGTTATTAGATTCCAGATTGCCCTGCAGAAGGGTTGTACCAGGTTACATTCTCACTGACCTATTACCCCACAACCTCACCAACAGAACCCTATGTTAGAGTTTTCATTTTACCAGTCTGATGGATGAAAAATTGTATCTCAATATGGTTTTAATGTGTATTTCTCCTATTGTGAGTGATGGTGGATAACTCTTCATGTGTTTCAGGATTATTTTTTTTGGATCCTATAAATTATCTGGTTATGTCTTTTCTTGTTTCTACTGTGTTTGTTCTTTTCCCTCTCCTTTTTATTTTATTTTATTTTAAAAAAAATGATCATTTATTTTAATAAAGAACGAACAAGGGAGGGGCAGAAAGAGAATCCCAAGCAGGTTTCATGCTGTCACTGCAGAGCCTGTCACAGGGCTCTATCTCAGAGACCCTGAGATCATGACCTGAGCCTAAATCAAGAGTCAGACACTTAACATACTGGGCTACCCAGGTACCTTTCCCTCTCCTTTAAAAGAAACTTCTTCTTAAATTGATTAGAGTTCTTAGCTGTTTATTTTATATGTATTTAGAAAAATTTTCTCAAAATGTATAAAATGTCTTTTGACTTTTATTACATTATTTTTGCCATGCAGAATTTTTTCTATTGATTTTTTTATCAGTCTTTTTTTTTTTTGGCTTTGAATTGTCATAGTTAGAAAACTTTTGTCTACTGATTTTAAAAAGGAATTCATTCATGTTTTCTTCTAGTATTTGTAGATTTGCATTTAGATTCTTGATGTATTTAGAATTTAATTTTGTGCATAGTATAAAGTCTGGATCTAATTTTATCTTTTATCCAGTGGCTCCCATTTATAAAAAGATTTATCTTTGAATTAGTGATTTGAGATGCCATCTTCATCATATACCAAATACCCATAAATAATAAGGTTTATTTCTGTACTTTCGATTTTATATGCTATTCTTTTTGTCAATTCATGAGCCAGTACCATACTTTTAACCAGAAAGGTCATATAGTATGTTTAAATCTCTGGTAGGGCACATCCTTCTCATAGTTTTTCAGTATTTTTTTTTTTTTGGTGATTCTTGCATATTTGCCCATATGAAAGTTAAAGTGCTTGTTGATATTAATTGGAATTGGATTGAAATTTAACTTAGAATTGATATCTTTATATTTTGTGTCAATCTATCCAAAGATAGATACATGTTTGAATTTAATCTAGTCTTTGTGATTTTCAAGCATTTTCAAAAGGTTTTCTCATTATAGGTTTTCAGAAGTTTTAAGTTTTTCTCACATAGGTTTTATACATTTCTTGTTAAAGTTATTCTTACTTAATCTTTATTGTTATTTTAATTGGTTACTTTTTTTTCTATTATGTCTTCTACATAGTTATTTGAGTATATGAAAGCTGTTTTGTATAGTTTTTATCCTATTTTCTAAATTCTTTTATTGTTTGAATTACTTTTATCATTGATTGTCTATAATTTTCCAGGTATATTGGCACACCATCTGCAAATAGTTATTATACTTCTTCTGTAGGAACTTGTATGCTTTTAATTGATTTCTCTTATCTAATTGTGTTAGCTGCTACCTCTAATAGGTAGTAGTATTGGGGAAAGTAGTAATAGATATTGGGCATTTTTGCTTTGTTTGTGATCTTAGTGGCAATGCCTCTGGTGTTGCTTCAGTAGGATACTGTTTTCAGGACTATGGTGTGTATGTATGTATTATCATTTTAAGAAAATCCGTTTAATTGCAATTTTCTTGAATATTTTTGTCATGATTGGGTATGGAATTTTGTCAAAGCATTTTCCAGTATTTCTGGAGATAATCATAGGGGTTTTTTTTTCTATTAGCATAGTACATTATGTTAATAGATTTCCTAATATTGAATCAGTCTTATATTATAAAATAAGTTTAATTTGGTCATTTGATTTTTTTACATGATGTTTGATTCTGTTTGCTAATATTTAATATAGTATAATTTCCATAATATAGAATCTATTATTTTACCCTAAGAACATTGATATTTTATCAGTTAGTTAGCTTGGCTGAAGTCAAACTCTAAACTTTGTCTTCCTATAATGGACAGTAATTCCAATCTCTGTTCAGTTGTTTAGACTTTTAACTGACTGCTTAGAGTCATCCCATACTTGCATAGATTAGAGGTCAGCCAAATATTTGAACAGATTTATTTGAAGAATTTGGGGGTTTTCGTTCTCTGATCTCTCATGTCTGGACTTTCTCTGTTAATTTTATATCTCCTATAGGTATTCTGAGCTCTTTTTCAAATTCTGTCAATCAATAAACTCCAGGCTTTTATTCGAGTTTTTAGTTATCCCTTTCAGTTTCTCCTTTCTTTTGGTCACTCTCCACTTCCTTTAACTATTTTGTCCAGAGTTAATGTTATGTAGGAGGATTTGTTTCAGTGAAAGTTTTATGACACTGTTTAAAACGGTCTCTGCTTAATCTGTTTTAGTGAGGTCTTCTCTAATTTTGCTATTTGAAAATTGCAGAATCCCCTAGTGCTTCATTTTTGTATGCAATTCTTATCATCAGTTGACATAGAATGCATTCTAACATTTGTTTTCTGGTTTCCCAATTAAAATGTAAGCTCTAAGAAAGCAGAACTTTCCCTCTTGTTCAGTGCTATTTCTTTACTTCCTAGAAGAAATCAGTTTAGTGGTTAATAAATATTTCTGTATGCATGAATGAATCAATGCATTAATTTATTTCTTTTCCTATATCCTTGTTTAGTGCCCGAAAGGCAGTGGATGAGGAAGAGGAAGCAGTTGAAGAACGTCGGAATATGAGAACTATTTGGGTGACTGGCAGAAAAGGTTTAACTGAAAGGGAAGCAGCAGCTCTTATAGTAGAAGAAGCCAAAATGATTCTGCAGCAGGACTTAGCTGAAATGGGAGTGCAATGGAATCCATATTCCCTTTCAACTTCTAATACACACTCATCAACCAGCAGTGAGCCAGAAGTAAAGGAACAGAAACTTACACCCCAAACTAAGAGATCCTGTAAAAGATTAACATCAAAGAAAAAAAGTAACTCAGTGTTTAGTGATTCTTCTGCTAACCAGTCACCAAATACAGTGCAAGATTTAGATAAAAGTGAAGAGCATAGAAATTTCTCTTATTACAAGTTACAGAGTGGGAATCAAGAATCCCAAGTACATTCCGTTTCCAGAGCAAGAAAACAGGCTTCTTTGAATAAAAGTAAAGAAAAGCTAGTAACCTCTCTGAATGAGGGAAAAGCAAGCACTAAGAATGTTGTTCAAACTCTCTTATTTAAGAAAACAAAAAAAGAATCTTTGAGTTTCAGTTTAGAAAAGATGAGAACCGCCTCTCGATCTTGGAAACATAGTAAGCGTCTAACACAATCCAGAGACAGTAGCCCTGTTAAAGACACTGGGATGTATAGAATAGATTTACAGGAGAAAACTATATCTAATCCTGTTCATTGTGAGGACTCATTTACCTTAGATGAAAAGAATATGGAATTTAGAAGTCCAGAGCCCTTTATTAAAAATGTATCTTTCTGTGCTGAGGGAAAAAATAGCAAAGCATCATTCCCATCACAAACAGAACAAAGTTCAAAGAACAAAACAAAAACTAACAATATTCTTGTGGAACATTTTATCACACGATCCCAGAGTAAAAAAGTGATTTGTCATCCCACTAGTACAGTTAGTGAAAATGGAGGAGAATTAGCGTTTGTTGAGTCAGAAAAAATAAACAAAGTACTGATGATACAAAGGGATTCAAAAAACCAGAATGTTTACGTAAACTACCATGACACCCATTCAATTAACCAGTGCCCAGAAAAACAGTCTGATAAACAAACAAACACTTATGCCAAACAGAAAAAAATAATAGAGAAACAAATGATCTGTGAGACAGGCAGTAGTTATATGAATAGAGACTCAAATGTTATTATCAAGTGTGGAAGTATGAAGTTTAATGGTGAGGAAAATAAATCAAATAATTTTCAGGTATCAGGAGATAATATAAGCAGCACTGAGATACTCAGTAGAATACATCTCCCAACTGGAGCATTTGGTAAATCAGGAGGCCAGCATGAGGATTTTCTAAATTCCTCTAGAATACAAGAAAAAAAGGAAGCTTATGCAACAGACAAAACCAAAAATAATTGTGTTTCTGACGTAGATTTAGGTGTTTGTGAATTTGAAGATAGTTTCTACCTGGATACTCAGTCAGAGAAAATAATACAACAGATGGCAACTGAAAATTCCAAACAAGAGGGAGCAAAGGATGTCAACCTGGAAACAGAGACGATACTGAAGAGCTTAGAAAAACAGAGCTCTGTGAACTCTTTTCAGAATGAGATTCATACTACTTTTCCTAGTGAACGACATTCTTCAGGAGTGACAAATATAGATCATTTGGAGCGTAAGGCTGTAGATACTGTGAAACAAGGCACTGATTCACATCGAGTTGATGTTCTGACTCCAGAAAGCTCAATTTTTCATTCTCCAATACTCTTGAGGGAAAATGGCCCTTGTTTTAAAGGGAATGAACTTTCTGTCACTGACTCTCAATTAAATAGTTTTCTCCAAGGTTATCAAACACAAGAAGCTATGAAACCAGTTATACTACCTCCTCCCAGTGGTGTAGAAGTAGAATGTCTACCAGTTCCTGAAACAAGCTTGAATTTGAGTGATAGTTTACTATTTGACAGTTTCAGTGAAGACTACCTAGTGAAAGAACAACCACCTGATATACAAGCAAAAGAACCCCTGTCTTCTGAACTAACGTCAAACTGTTTCAGTCATTCTCTGTGTCTAAAACCAGAGGGCCAACTTAGAAAATCAAATATGAATGAGAATCAAGATAATCAGCAACAGCTGACTTGTGTCAGTGATGAATCTCTTTTATTTTCAGAAATAGACTCTGCTCAGATGGTTGAAGCTTTGGACAATGTAAATATATTTCCTGTCCAAGAGAAACGTAATACCACAGTGTCTCTTACAGCATTAGGACTAAGTGATCCAGTGACTGTAGGTAATGATTATCCACAAAGAGAAGTAATTGGAAGAGATAAAGATGAAAGATCTCAAAAATCCAAATTAACTGAGACAGGGCAAAATAATTCGCTCATATGGTCAGAGGCATCATTTGATTTAAGTCCAGGACTACAAAGAATTTTAGATAAAGTGTCCAGTCCTCTAGAAAATGAAAAGCAAAAATTAGCCACTACAAACTTGTCTAGTTTAAAAGAAGAAAATGCAGAGTTAAATGGCAAACAAAAAGTGATTTCAAATTTGGAGCCAAATCAAGTGCCAGGAATTTCATTTTCCCCTAATGTTGAAATAAAGAGCAAGATTGGAGCTCCGGAGAACAGTGCCCTTCATGGTGAAACCTCACCCCTCTTGCCTTGGAAAGAGAGCTGTATAGTTGATGATAACGGATTCATTCCTCCTACACCCATCCCAGCATCTGCTTCTAAGCTAGCAGTTCCAAGTATTCTTGGAACATCTTCTGTAAAACTTCAGAAAATGCATAGTGTTTTACAAGTTGGTAAAAGTGACTCATTTGGCTCATCTTCAGATATTAAAAACCAAGATTTAAGTTCGGAAAGTAGAAATGGTTTAAAAGAGGATAGTCCTAATGGAGACCGGAGTTTTTCACTGCAGTTGTCACAGGATGGATCACAGTTAACTCCAGCCTCATGCAGCCCAGAAAGCTTGGCCATAATTGATGTTGCAAGTGACCAAACTCTCTTTCAAACATTCATTAAGGAATGGCAATGCAAAAAGAGATTTTCCATCTCTCTGGCTTGTGAAAAGATCAGTAACTTGACGTCTTCTAAAAGTGCTGCTATTGGTGGTAGGTTTAAGCAAGGTAAGAATAGTTTCTTTAATTTTTCATATTTTCATGTTTATATGTAAAATGGTGAATTGGGATGAATGTACTAAATTTATTCCAATTTAATTAAAATTATTCTATATGGGTTTACCTGTAGAACTGCCTTACCGTTCAGTGCAACTAGATTAATAATAGTTGCCATCTGGTATAAGTGATGGGTGACTCCAGAACACGTGGGTGTAAGAGCTGAGTGCTTAGAAAAAATGTCAAGCTGGGATACTGAAATAATGCAGACCACTAAGGCACTACTTATTCCTGAGGCCCTGATCCACCGTTTTATAGCTGTGGTCTAATCAGGCCTGTGTTTGCCTCTTTTCTTCAAATCCCTCAAGAGCCTTCCCACACTAGCTCCCCACCCTAGGCTGTCCACAGCAGTCTTGTCTCTCAGGACATGGACAGAGCAGCCAAGCCTATTGCTGCTGCACCCACACTAGTTGTTGTGGCTGGCATGTGGGCCAGCACTGGAACAGTTTTTGGCAGCTTGATCATTGGGTATATCAGGAACCTGGCTCTCAAACAGCAGGTCTTTCTTCAGTGCTACACTGGGCTTTGCCATGGTCAGGCCATGGCACTCTTCGATTTAACTGTTGCCTTTCTTACCCTTTTCACTTTATGAGGCTTCATGTAGGTCACCTAACTGTCCCTGCTGCTTCAACTCCAGGCCATATCTGGTGCTGGACTGTGCTAAGCTTTCCCATTAAACACAAGGTTTCTTTAAAAAAAAATAAGCATATTTAATACATAATATAATATTTTATATAATATACAAATGTTAGAAGATAAGTTTGTAAAAACTAATGTATTTTGAACATGGATCACTATTTTTGGTATCTTAATGGAATAGCATGATGGTTTTTATTTATCATCAAGGCTTATGAATTATTTTCTATTATAATATCCTTATTCACTTATATAATCACAAAAGTACATAGAAAATTGGCACTGTATTTTTAACAATGTACATTAGCTACATTTTTCAGTCCGTATCTCAAGTAGACTTATAACCTTCACTGATGTTCATGAATTCTCTACCAAAATGTTGATCCCAAATTATCACAGAGGCCTTCCACATTTTAAGAGAATTGAACCTTTTGTCAAATAATGTCATATATGTATATTCCTGTCTTACTTCATGATAGTAAGGATTCTGTATAATGGGGAATAGCTGTAGTCAGCTTGACAGCCTGCTGTGGAAATCAAAGATTTGATCAGATTTCTTAAATCTCTATATTTATGAATGAATTTGTTCATAAAAGTTTGAGTATTTGTCTGACCTGATTCAATTCATGGAACACATATTTTCCTTTTTAAATTTTTTAATTTGAGTATAATTGGTATACAATGTTATATTAGTTTTAGGTGTACAACATAGTGATTCGACAGGTTTATACATTTTACTATGTTCACCATGAGCATAGCTACCATCTGTCCCCATACATTGCTATTACAATATCACTCACTATATATTCCTTATGCTGTGTCTTTAATTCCCATGGCTTATTCATTACATAACTGGAAGCCTGTCTCTCCCTCTCTCTTTGTCCATTTTGCCCAACCTCCTACCTCCCCTTCCTTCTAGCAATCATCAGTTTGGTCTCTGTATTTATAAGTCTGATTCTGCTTGTTTGTTTATTCATTTATGTGTTTTTGTTTTAGATTCTACATATGAAATCATATGATATTTGCCTTTCTCAGTCTGACTTATTTCACTTAGCATAATACCCTGTAGGTCTATCCATGTTGCTACAAATGGCAAGTTCTCAACCCTTTTTATGGCACCAAAATATTTCATTGTGTATGTATACCACATCTTCCTATTCATTTGTCTGTAGATGAACACTTAGGTCATGGAGCACATGTGTTAATGAAAAGTTTTATGTATGTTTTGTGTTGACTAGTACTTTCTATTTTTCATTCAACAAATATAAAATTGAGCACATTCTTTGTGCAAGGGGTTAGAGGGATAAAATTGTTCACTTAAATGTAACAACTATGTGCCAGTTATTAGATTGGTTCTTGACCTGTATTTGTAAAGTTGGAGATGCATTATTTTAGAAAAAATGTTGACTCTGGATACAAAATCATATCTGATTCTTCACTAAGAAGTCAGATGCTTGATTTTTTTTTGGAGTTTCTTAGTGTTAAGAATTGCTGAGTTCAGGAGTACCTGGGTGGCTTAGTTAGTTGAGTGTCCGACTTTGGCTCAGGTCATAATCGCACAGCTCATGAGTTCAAGACCCATGTTGGGCTCTGTGTGCTGACAGCTGAAAGCCTGGAGCCTGCTTCAGATTCTGTGTCTCCATGTCTCTCTGCCTCTCACATTCTGTCTCTGTCTGTCTCTCTCAAAAATAAACATTAAAAAAAAAAGAAAAGAATTGATGATTTCACTACAAAATTTTTATAGTATGCCAGTGTCTTTGTTTCAGTTACAGCAATTCAAAATGCAGCTTTAAAAAAATTTAGTTAATACCCACTTTAGTCATTATTATAGATATATGTTAAGACATATTTGATAAATTTTTCAAAGTGACAGTTATTTTAATTGATAGGAAGCCTAGAAGATCTTACATATACCTAAAACTGACCATCCAAATAGTGCATATTGTAGGGATCTGGAAATTTTGCCAATCAAATAGTTTTTTGTTTTTTTTTTTTATCATTATCACTGTTTTAACATTGAGTTTAATGGCTTTATTTTGAGATTTTTAACTATTTCACTTTTGACTTATTTAGTTAGCCTACCCCAGGAAACCCCTATTAGAGATGATGGAGTTCCTGTTAAAGGTTGTGATGACATCTTGGTGGTTGGTCTGGCAGTATGCTGGGGTGGAAGAGATGCGTATTATTTTTCATTGCAGAAGGAACAAAAGCATCCTGGTGAGTAATCACTATTTGGTTAAGTACCATATAATTTTAATATAATCTCTATTAGGATAGTGACTTGTTTGTTGAGAATAATTTCCTGATATTTACCTAGAATTTATTTTTAGTATTAAAAGAAGGGGGGGGGACAGTGGCTCATGTGTACATTATTTCATATATTAATTAGAATGAATGTCTTAAACACTATTCTTACTCCCCTCTACTTATCACATACACTACTAATACTATCTTTTCTTGTTGGAGGTAGTGGAGTGGAGCCTTAGGGATTCCCTGGACCTCTTAGGGGTTTGCTTTGAAGATTGGATTATACCAGTTTCTTTTCAGACTTTTTTCCTGTCATTGACTGTGTCTGGAACTTATCTAGTGACAGTGATGAGCTGAACACCTACAGTAGTTGAATCATACAGGTTTTGTAGAAGTCTTTGGAATAGAGAGGATATGATCTGGAATTGCCTTGTGATCTGGTTACAGTTGCTACATTACCTAGCTGACAGATTGGTTTTAGACAGTAGCAAAATTAATAAGTAAACATTTTAAAGAATGCCATGTAATGTGTGTTTCTGAGTAAGCATGAAATTTTTTCAGTTGTTTTAAGGGAAAATGTGTTATGTTGAGTAGATACTTGAACTGCTGCTTTTTTCCTTAGATGTAACATTATACATTCATACTAAATCTTTTTAAGGAGTTAATTTAAAAATCATTTCAAAACACCTTTTCTGTCTTTAACTCCTTATTCTGAGAAATGTACATTTTTAAGAATCTTGATATTTACAATTGTCTCCCACCTAATTAAATAGAGCATATAAATTATATAGCACAAGCTTTAGTTTTTAGAATATGAAGTACTTTGTGCTTGCTTCAGTAGCACATATATCAGAATATGAAGCACTTCATCTGTGCAATCAACATGACCTGAATAAGTTCATGCTGAGTTATTGGTTACATGGAACTAAGCCCTTAGATTTCTGAGTCTTTTTCAGTCTTTTTATTAAAGATTGCTGCTTCAAATGAATGCATGTAAGTTTTGCTTTAAACCTTTTTGTTTGTTTATGTTTTAAAGAAATTAGTTCCAGTTTGATCCCACCTTCTCTGGATCCAAGCCTGACTGTGAAAGACAGAATGTGGTACCTTCTGTCTTGCTTTCAAGAGGAATCTCATAAAGAACGTTCTATTATCATCTATGACTTCATCCAGAGCTATAAAATTCTTCTTTTGTCTTGTGGTATCTCCCTGGAACAAAGTTATGAAGATCCTAAGGTTTCATGTCTTATTTACTTTTTACTGTACTTAAAAAAATTTTTTTAATGTGTAGTGTTAATTCTTAAATGACTTGGTATTTATAACTATAACAATGAGGCTTAAATTTTTCAGAGTAGTCACTCCTTTATCCAGTAATCTTATCTATCCAGAACAGAATGTTAGGCACCAAATACTTCTATGTAGGTAAAAACAGATTCCACAAATTCAAAACACTGAAGTTCATATCTTTCCTCAGAGATTTAAAAAAAAATTATTTCAGTTATGTTTTTTCTGTCTCACAGTAAATTAGAAATGAAGTGAGAACTGTCAGATATAAATATATGATAGCAGGTTGTTTCAGATGTCCATGAGGATAGAGGCAGAAAATAGGAAAAATGTGTAGATAATAAGCCGTTTAAAAGGATAATATTTAGGGCCATTTAGCATAGGGACAAATCGCCTTACTAGCCCCTGTGAACTTTGCTATAGTAATAGCAAAGCATGATATGCTTTTCATAATGATAACTCTCATGTATTAAGGAAAGGGTAACTTATGTTATTGTAACATACACTTAACAGTGTAATGCATTTTCATAAGACATTTATTTACAATATTATAGCTTTTTAAAAATTTTTTTAGTGTTTATTTTATTTTTGAGAGAGAGAGACAGAGGGTGAGTGGGGGAGGGGCAGAGAGAGAGGGAGACACAGAATCCGAAGCAGGATTCTGAGCTGTTGGCACAGAGCCTGATGCGGGGCTCGAACTCACAAGAGTGTGAGATCATGACCTGAGCTGAAGTCAGACGCTTGATGGACTGAGCCACCCAGGCACCCCATATAATATCATAGCTTTCAAAGGAATATCATTTTCCCCCTATTGATACTGAATACATGAGGTATATGGAATACTAATTTTGAATTGATATATGAGACTACTTGGTTGTTATTGGAATATAATCAATAATAGGATAAATTTTGGTTTCTTAGTTTCTTTAGCTTTTTTAGGGAAATTTTCGAAGGCAATATCAGATAAACTGAAGATCCTGACCTTTTCTGTAGTTCAAGCCAAGCTTAGTTTACATATGATAAATTCCATGTAGTTTTTAAACTGACTTTCACTGGATATAAAAAGTTTTCACTTAATTTTGATGTTCCAGAGTCCAAAAGGAGAATATGGATAATATGAGCTTCTCATTAAAACTACTGTAGCATCTCAAATTTATTATAGTACTTTTTGCATAAACTATTTGAAAGAGTCCATAATTGGTTTTGTCAATCACACTTTTGATGTAAGAAGATAAACTATTAATTTTATTTAAAAATTTTTTTTAATTATTAATTTTAAAAAGCTCTATTTTATAGGAACATTTGCCAACTTTTACATCAAACTACGTTGTTTGATATTGTCTAAAAGGTTTCTGTTCACCAGTTTCTAATGTAGGTGGGGGATATGAAAATGTCCTCCGCTCTGCAGGCTTACCAGGTTCCAAAGTAACAGTGGTGTCAGCAATATATGGCTTCACCCTTTCAGGCATCTGACATAATCAAATGAAAAGATAATATCCTTTCTTGCTTGGAGCGGCTTTTGAGATGTTAATATTGGATTTTCCTCGTTATATAGCCCATTTATTCATCTCCTTGCCCATAGCTACTCTGTTCCCTTCAATGCTTTTAACCTTTATGTTACAATTCCTAAGGGCCTGATGGGGCAGGACGTGACTTCACCCCATGTGGAATAGTTATAGTTTCTTACTTAGGAATCATTCATTTCCAGCCCTTATACCTGTAGTCCTGATCCTATGACCCCTGCATCAGCTTGGAGGAAAAATGTTGAGGTGATATCAGAAAGAAAGTATACTAGCACATTCCCCACCCTTAGTTCCTCAGATCCAGACAGACAAATATATCCAGTGGGGAGTCCATTAGCCCCGTTTATGTTGAGTGTGAGCACATACTCAAATACCATGAAGGCATAAAGCCAGCCCTTCCTGCCTTTATCTCCCCTCATTTTAGACAACCAATGTTTTAATTGCCTATTCTAATTCTCTATCAAACTAGGAGGAGGATATCTCTTTGCCCGTTGTTGAACATTATGGGCTGCAAGGTGTGTTCTTTGGTCTGAAGAAATGACAGTCAGCCATCCAAACTGGTGCAGTTTCTTCTGTTCTTTTTTTAGTACTCAACATTTGCCCCTACAATCAGGTAAACAAAGCATGGTCCAGAGTCAATGTCTGTTCCTATCTGCACCATTTGTAGACCTTCAAGGCTACAAGTATTAATCTCACCTGCCAGCTATATTCATGACCTTCTTAACAGGGAATCTGCCAAATAATCATCTGCAGTCTCTCTCTCTTGTTGGCACATAGAATAATTCATTCTGGCATTCTGTGTCTCAGAGGGTGCAAGAAGAATAAGTCTAGATTCAGCCCATCTCTGCATTGCTGCAGTGAACCAGGTCCACTCATTTCATGGATGCAGGCGATCTTCTCACAGGGTCATACAGGGACATCTGCTTAATGATTCTAGTCACTGTCCAAGCCTAGAAGGGAATTCTTCTGAAAGGCATTAATGTGTCCTATTTTAATGCACCCCTTCAAATTTCCATAAGGACTGTGTCCCTGAAGAGAACCCTTCTTTAGTAGACCAGGTCTCCATTGCCTTCCTGACTGACATTTTGGCAAAGCTATTGGGCATTATTTATAAGCCAGTGAAAACCTGAACATAGGGCTTTTCCCTAGCTGTTCAATTCTTTGATCACTGCTAGGAAAATAGCATGTAATTCAGCACACCAGGATGATTTTTTCTATCTTCTTTAATTAGAATGATGGACTTCCAAAACAAGATATTGTCCATTCACTTTGGAACTGCCCTCACAAACCTAGCAGCTCTTTGTCAGTCAGTCAGTCAGTCAAGGATTGTTTCTAGAGTACTGTCCAAGTGACAGTGGAATCCAGCAGTGCCTCCTCACACAATTCCAGAGTCAAGCTGAGAAGAAAACAGCTCTCTGCTCTTGAGTATCTCTTCTTTGCATTCCCCAGGCAGCATGACCCTGTATAAACTGTTTCCATTTTATTATGGAACTCCACTGACACTGCCATCTCCGTTAGAGCAGTTCTCAGATATCACCCAACACTTTGTGGGTACTTCAGGTTTCAAGATCATGTTATATCCTTTAATCATAGAAATAGCGTCAATTAACAATGTCAGATAACAAGGCAATAAATACCCTCAAATGGAAATTCTTTTGTTTAACGTTCTAGTAGGCATTGTCAGGAGAGGCTCACAAGCTCTTGCCATTAGCCCACTCTCCACATAGGGCTATCACACAGATAGCCTGCCAGCTATCTGTGCCTGCAAGCACTCGAGCTTGTATTCCATACTGTGCGGGATTAGGCAGTCTTATTGGGTCGCACTGAGCATGTCATTTAACATCGCTTGAAGAGTGAATTTACATGCCTTCCGTTTTACAATACTAATTATGGAACATGTTCCCCTATTTAACATAATGTCCATTCCCAAAATGCAATCAGGTAATGACCCAACCACCTCATCTGAAGCCATTTCAAACACACCAGTTCTTCTGCAGACTTTTCCCTTAATTCCATCATTGGTTAACATTTCTAACCATAACCTCCATTAGGACTCCATCAACAGATTTTGGTTTTACAAAACTAGGTAGGGAACGTGTTCCCCAACCAGACATAACAACTCATTACCACAGAATATTCAGGTAAAGGAGATATAACTTCTTCACATAATACCTGCTTATACATTCCAATTTACATAATCCTATCAACCATTACATTTTTAGATTTCTTTTAATCTAATTGTAGCCCAAGTCAGGGCTTTACCAGTGGGTTTTGGTACCAGAGTTCCTGGATCTTCCATCAAAGAGTTCTGGAAACTTCTCTTTTCCACCTCCTGACAGTTTTACCTACTCTTGTGCTAAAGGCTTTCAGTCCCAAGGGACAAGTCAAGTCAAGGGACCCCAGCTCCTTTATTAATCTTTAACTTGATTAATCTGCCTAACCACTGGTCAGGTTTCTCATTGTAACTTTTGCCTTTAAGCTTTTAAAATTTCTCCAAATTATGGTGAATAGAGCAGTCTTGTTTGAGTCCCTTTAGTGTTGGGGGACTAGTAGGGGGTGGGAGTCGTTTTGACCCACCCAACCTTTGGTGGTGCTGTATTAAAGTCTTTAATTCATCAATACCCATTTTATTCATCATATTTCTTAATAATCATCTAAAGATTTCCAGCCTTCTGGGTGAGTCCTAAAACTCTTCCCTTTCTGTTTCCTCTTTCTCTTGCTCCTATCAATATTTGCTTTATTCACCTTATTGCCTAATAACCTTTTAAAAATTTCCACCCTGTTGGGAAGTCTCTTGACTCTGCCCCTGCCTCTTCTCATTCTCTTGTTAATAAATCTAATATTCTTATCACCATCTCTAAGGCCTATGAGAGGTAGTGAGGTGGTAAATTTGATAAGGCTTCCCAAACTGTCCCTCAGCTTTGCAACAGTGCGGCTATATGGTTAAAGGGGCCCCCTTAAACCACAGCATTTACTGTGACCTGGGTAATGAGTAGATTTTGATGGGTAAATATTCCAGTTATCTTAAAGCAGTCCCATATGGCTTGCATATGAAGAATATTAGCTCCTTTATCTGGGGTGTTCCACTTGGCATTTATAAGAGAAGAGGGACAGTCTCCCTCTCAGGGAAAACAGACCTTACAGTGGCTTTTATCTGGTGTACCAGGCTAGCTGTTCCCTTGGCAATAACCTTCCATGTGTCTGGATCACGTACACTCAACTGTGATTATACTGTAGTGAGTTGTGGATACTGCATCAACCCTCTGCCGTTCCATTTTGCAGCATCCAAGACCAGACCCTCCTCCTAAATTACTCTCCTAATCCATTTTAGTAAAAGTTCCTCAAGAAGCTAATGATTGTATATAGGGTGCCTGGATCGCTCAGTTGGTTAAGCGCCTGACTTTAGGTTAGGCCATGATCTCATGGTTTGTGAGTTTGAGCCCGTTTATCCTTTCTCTTCATAAACCATATGTTTCTGTGAGCCAGGCCCTTCTAGCAAGTCCTACTTCTCTGACACCAAAAAACAAGCAAGCAAAAAATGTTCTGAGACCAATTTTGATGTGTTTGTAGGGTTTTCCCCCACACCATCAAGCAATGCTTGAAACACCAGCTGGCTATCCTATAAGTCAATTCTTACAGTATCTGCCTGGAAATAGCATCAGGTTCAACAGGTTAAGGGTCAGTACCACAGACTGCCCACTATTTTGAGGCCAGTTGCAAGCCCAAATCAATACCTATGCTTCTGACCAACTGACTATAGACTGGAGATTCCAAGGACTCCCCTTTCCAAGGACATCTGGCAAGGACTTAAGGTGTCAATTATAAGTCCAGGTTGTTACCTATACTTCTGACCAACTTGCTATAATTGAGAGGTTCCTGCGACCTCCACCCCCTTCAGATTCAATAAATTAAATAGAGTGACTCACAGAATTCAGGGAAGCATTTAGTTACAGTTACCAGTTCATTACAAAAGGATATGATAAATGATACAGATGAACATCCAGATGGAGGAGACATGCAAGCTAAGGTAAGTGAGAGGGGAAGGGGAGCTTTTATGCTGTGTCCAAGCACACCACTCTTGCCAACACCTCCATGTTTACCAACTTCGAAGCTCTCCAAACCCTGTCATTTGGGGATTTTATAGAGCCTTCATTACATAGGCATGATTGAATAAATCATTAACCATTAGCCCAGGCCCCTCCCAGCTGGTCAGGGGTGAGACTGAAAGTATTAAACCTCCAATCACAGGGTTGTTTCCTCTGGCAGCCAGCTCCCATCCTTAGGTAACCTAGGGGCATTCCAAAAGTCACCTCATTAACATAACCAAAGACACCTTTATCTCATAGTTAAAGAAATTTCAAGTGTTTCAGAAGTTCTGTCCTAGAAATGGGAACAGAGACCAATTTTATATTTCTTATTATAATTCATAGTACTATACTCCCCTATTAAATTACATTCTTAAGCTACAGAAGAAGTAACTGAGTCAGGTAGTAATTGCCAGAACTATTAACAGGCTTAGATTTCCTAATTCTAATTTAGTTTTCATCTGCTGATCTGCTAGATCGCCTAGTATTAGAAACTACAGGTCTTTTAGTCTCATAGAAAAGCTAAAAATAGCAATCATGACTTGTTGGATGGTCCTGGTGACAACTCATCCTGTTTCTAAAACTTTGGAATAAACTTTTAATGGTAAAACATTTATATTGCACTTTTTTATTTTTTTTATTTTTTAATTTTTTAGTTACTTATTTTTGAGAGACAGGGAAAGACAGAGCACAAGTAAGGGAGGGGCAGAGAAAGAATGAGACACAGAATCTGAAGCAGGCTTCAGGCTCTGAGCTGTCAGCACAGATTCCAATGCGGGGCTCGAACCCACAAACTATGAGATCATGACATGAACCGAAGTTGAATGCTTAACTGACTGAGCCACCTAGGCGCCCCTATATCTCACTTCTTACGATGTTGAAAGAATTCTTAAAAACCTAAAACTATATAGGCCCATCTTTACTATACTAGCTTAGCAAAAATCAACCCTTAGTAGAGAAGAGTCCATCTACATTTTCAGAAACGTAGTTGAAATTATCTGAGAGGCACTTGGATTTCAAGCTTAGTTCAGAACTAGATCAGCAGGAACATTATAGTGATGGAAAAGGTTGTGAGTTTTCCTCCTTTGAAAACTGCTCTTATTAGTACCAAAAATGAGCCCTGGGACAATGTTATCCTTTCCACCTCTCCCAGGAGGACCACTGAATAGGTATCATGTGAAAATGAGTAAGATTAGAAATGAGCATTTTCCCCTTTTAATTTAAGGTGCACAAATGTCTTTGAACCCATCAGGTGGCATGCTGGTTACTAGATCCAGATTCTAAGGAGCCAACTCTTCACAGCATAGTTTCCAGTTTTCTTCCTGATGAGCTGCCTCTCCTGGAAGGGATAGAGACTGGTCAAGGAGTTCAGAGTCTGGGGCTGAATGTCAACACTGAACATTCTGGGCGATACAGAGCATCTGTGGAGTCGATTCTCATTTTCAATGCTATGAATCAACTCAATTCTTTGTTGAAGAAGGAAAATCTTCAAGGTAAAAACAACGGTGCTAGCATTTTTATGCTGTTACAGACTGGTATTGTTTGTATATTTAGACTCTTATCACAGATCTTTATCACACACTATCACAAAATAAACTTTTAAAGTTTATCTATTTTGAGAGAGAGAGAGCAAGGAGACAGGGCAGAGAGAAAGAGGAAGAGAATCCCAAGCAGGCTCTGTGCTGTCAGCGCAGAGCCCAACACGGGCTCCATCTCACAAACCCTTGAAATTATGATCTGAGTTGTTTGTTATCAAGAGTCAGAGGCCTCAAGGACTGACCCACCCAGGCATCCTTCTTTACCACTTTTAATGCAAATTCTGTGTTTGGACTGTCTAGTTGAAGAGTCAACAAACTTTCCTTAAAAGGCCAGATATTAAATATTTTTACTTTTCAGGATGTTAGTAAGTATTGCATAAAATAAAAGGTATTGTGGTCAAATAATTTCAGACTTTCAGTTAATACAAAATTAAAGAGTCATCTTTGCTTCAGGGCCTCTCAGAGCCTGTACTAAATTAACAGGCATCGTATAAACTCGGGAACGCATAATACACAGTGTCTCAACTCTTTGTAGAGTATCTTTGAGACTAATATTCCAGATAGCAAACTGGAAAAACTGATGTAGAACGACTACTTTGTTGAGAAGCATCAGTAGATAGAAAAAAAACTCTGATTCTTACTTTAGGAATTTTTTTCTTCACTCTTTAGTAAGAACATTGGAAAATAAGAAGCCTCCATTTTTAGTTCTTTGTGCAAGCATGTGTATCACGGGACCAGGAATATTGGAAATAATTTGAAGAGATTAACTCTTTCTAGTCAGTTTAGCAACAAGTTTGGCTCTCTTGCTTTTGCCAAGAGTAGAAGCAAAAACATTACCTTGGGAGAAAGGCAGTTTATTGTATCCAGACTATTCACAAGATTGCCAGCTTTTCTGCCTTCTATGTAGGTAAGGATAGTGGTCTAGTGCTGAAGTAGAAAAGGGGTAAGTACTTTTATGCCTTTCATTATTGGGCTAAGAGTGCTGCTCCAGAGACTGGATCTTGAAAAATAGCTTAGGTAGCATCTCTGAATTGCCTAGAAAAATTCCATGTGTGTTTAGGTGATGATGCTAATCTAGTCACTTAGTTGGTGAATTAACGTTTTAGTTTTCTCTTTTCTTCCAGATGTTTTCTGTAAAGTGGAAATGCCCTCTCAGTACTGCTTGGCCTTGTTAGAACTAAATGGAATTGGCTTTAGTACTGCAGAGTGTGAAAGTCAAAAACACATAATGCAAGCCAAGCTGGATGCGATTGAGACTCAGGCCTATCAACTAGCCGGGCACAGTTTTTCCTTCACCAGTTCAGATGATATCGCTGAGGTTGTATCATGGGAATGGGGAATTTTTAGGGTTAAAAGTGATGTGTGTGTGTGTATGTATTTCCTGAATGTGTTTGCCTAAACATCAAAGATCAGTTTTAAAAAAACTTTTTGTTATTAGAGTACTTTGGAGGTAGAGTATTCTAGCATCTAATTTATAAATTATATCTGGATTTATGAAATTGGAAGGTAGTAAAGAAACCTAGAATGTATGCTCCATGAGGTTTGCCTAGAACAGAGGAGGTACTCAGTAAATATTTATTGAACAAAAGATCTATAGTGGTTGTTACATAACAGTGTCATTGTTTCTCCATGAAATTAGTCATTGCATAAACTCTCACTCCTTCCTTACTCCCAAATTTTTTTTTGGAAAACAAGATGAGATATTTTTCTCAATTGTTAATGAAAAAGGGTTTGTGTGTGTGTGTGTGTGTGTAATTGTTTGCTTTTGTAAACCTACATAAGATTTTTATAAACTTACACACATTTTGACACAGTTTACCCTTCTTTTTATTTTCAAAGTTTGACATTCTATTCTTTCTTCTCCCCACACTCCACAAAGGGTGGTTGGGTTTTTGTAGAGGGGTTACAAATACAGGGTGGGTGCTTATACTTGATAGCATTGAAGTTCAGGTATCTTACAGATGCAGTTCAGTAATACAGCATATTGTAAAGATCATAGGCTTTCAAGCCAGACTTCTTGAGTTTGAATACTGTCTCCTCCACTTAGTAACTAGCTCTGTAACCTTGGGCCAATACATTAATTCTTTATATCTCAATTTCTACATCTGTAAAATGGGTTATGATACAAATACTTCATAGAGTTGTTGTGATGAGTAAATGATGAATGTAAAAACACTTAGAATAGTGCCCATCTCATAGTAAACACTCAATAAATGTTATATATATTCATAAAAATGCCTCTTTTTTAAGCCACAGGTTTATGTTTTTAAAATATGAGGAATTTTGTTTTTCCTAATCACAGGGTACATTTGTATTGAATCCAATGGTGCTGTTTTTTTGTTTTTTTTCTTTCTTTTGAGTTCTTTTATTTTTTTAATGTTTATTTATTTTCGAGAGAGAGACAGAGCGTGAGTGGGTGAGGGGCAGAGAGAGGAGACACAGAATCTGAAGCAGGATCCTGCTGCTGACAGCTCAGAGCCTGACACAGGGCTCAAACCCACGAGCCATGAGATCATGACCTGAGCTGAAGTCAGCTGCCCAACCGACTGAGCCACCTAGGCGCCCCTCTTTTGAGTTCTTTAGCTTAAAACTCCCAAATTGACTACACATAAAATTACATAGAAGACTTATCAAAATCATAGGATCTCTGGATTTCAGCATAAGTAGACTTGGGGCAAAAGCAGGAATCTGTACCCTTGTGATTCAGATGGGAACTAAGGCTATAGGCCTAGACCAGATTCTAGGCCAGAATAAAAGGCCTTTGATGTTAATGGCTTGTTCTTAGGTCTTCATGTTAAAATGGAAGTTATATTTAAGATAATCTAACAATTTCACACATTATTTAATCCTTAGTGATTTTAAGTTGAATCTTTGAACTGGGCAGGGTATTACTAATAATCTAGAGCCACTAGCAATTTGTGGTTATTTAAATTTAATTTAATTAAACTTAAATAAAATATATTAATTCAGTTCCTTAGTTATGCTAGATACATTTTACATGTTCAATAGCCACATGTGGCAAGTGGCTACCATAATGGGGAATGCAAATCAAGAACACTTTCATTATTGCAAAAAGTTCTTTTGGATGGCACTGGCTTAGAGTGGGCTAGCCCACATCTTATGGGCTAGATCTGGCTTGCCACCTGTTTTTGTGAGTAAAATTTTATTGGAGCACAGCCACACCTATGTCTGTGCAGGTCTTTGGCTGCTTTTGGTCTATAATGGCACAGTTGAGAAGTTGTGAAAGACAGTAAAATCTGCAAACCTGAAAATATCTGTTATCTGGACCGCTTTGGGGAATGTTTGCTGATCCCTGATCTAGAGGGAAGCATGGATTAGAAGAAAGAAAAAGGACTTTGGTGTCAGAGGACTGTGGGTTCTAATTCTTAATTTTTCTACTTTCTTGCCATGTAATGTTAAGCAAGTTTCTCCAACTGTGTAAACTTTTCAAATGTGTCACAGAACTGTTATACATATTGCATGTGATGACACATGTTAAAGCACCTAGCATAATGACTGACAAATAGTAAGTCCTCAGTAAATATTAGTGCCTCTTGCTCTCATCTAGTTCAACCCCCTCATTCCACAGATTTACTAATTGAGACCTGGAGAGATAATTTATATGAAGTTTTCATACTCAATTCTGAAGGTTTCATCAAAAATAGAAATGTAAAATACAGAACTTTTAAATACATAATTTGAGATCTTTGAAGTATTTTAATTATGGTAGGTCTTTCTTCCTGGAATTGTTGATTTATTGTCACTTTAAATTAAAAAAAAAAAAAAAAATCCCTGCCCTGTGTAGGCCTAGTTTCTTCAGTGGGTGCTTATTAGCCACTCTAGCTGTCATTATTGTTACATTGGGTTGGCCACCTTTTCCTGACTTTTGTGTGTCCAGGGATTCTCAGAGTCTAGCCTTATGGTGGGGTAAGTACATGGCTTTTTGGATCCCTCTCTACCTTAGTGTTCTCTGATTTTTGTGATTATATAATGACCACAAAGCCTCCCATATTGACCCTCTATGAGGCCTAAATGATTGAGTAGCCCCATTGGTTACCACATCAAGAGATATTTAGGAGAGTTCTAAGTCCTCAGAGCAACTGAAGTCTCAATGTCAATAGTTTATTTATCACTTGTTCAGCACAGAGTATACATTCCCGTGTTCTTGACTATTTAAAAGCCTGATGTTGGTATTAATCTGATAGTGCCTAAATTAGGGTATAGACATACTTGACATACAAATTTTTATTGCTATTATTTATTAAATGTGATAATTTAATATGTTATAAAAAATCTCCAAACCCATGCTGAATTATATAGATTTTCTTAAATAACTTTTAAATATGTTTTGTGAATGCCAATGCTTGTGATTTAATTCTTGACTAAACATTAATTTCTTCCAGGTTTTATTTTTGGAATTAAAATTACCACCAAATGGAGAGATAAAAAAACAAGGCAGCAAGAAAACTTTGGGTTCTACGAGAAGAGTAAATGACAATGGATGCAAGCTAAGGCTGGGAAAACAGTTCAGCACTAGTAAGGTGCTCTTTGGGGCAGTCACAGGGAAGAATTTGAATTACTTTTAGCATTTTAGTGTCTTGAAAGAATGCTGATGAAATCAAGATCCAGCATAGCCCAAGATTTTAACATATCCAGAAAAAAACAAATTGGTTTGTGGTTCAACTGCCTGCAAAAACCATCGTGGAAAATAATCTGGCCATAATCTGCTTTAGCAGTTGTGTCCTTCCTATCATTAACACAGTATAATGATTTATAACCTCAGATCTGTAGACATTACTTAATCACTGACATCTACTACTCTTGGACTTCCAGTATAAAATAATTTATATGGTTATAGGAATATGAACAAAGGTATGGAAGAATTAAAAAAAAATAAGCCAGCCATCACAAATAAAACATTTTAAGGCAATTTTAGGGCAAAATAGTAAGTTTTCCATGAACTTGTTTTAAGAATCTAATCTAATTTTTTTAAGTTTATTTATTTGAGAGAGAGAGAGAAAGAGAATGTGGGAGGGGAGAGAGAAAGGGAGAGAGAATGGATCCAAAGCAGTCTCCACACCGTCAGCACAGAGCTTGGTGCAGGGCTCGAACTCATGAACCATGCGATCATGACCTGAGCTGAACCAAGAGTCGGATAACCAACTGAGCCATCCAGTGCACCTCTACTCTACTAATTTCAAAGTAAAAGTGCAAATCGCAATCCATGGAAACTTTTGCTTAGGAGAGAAGAGACAAAAAGACTAATTTTACAGTTTTGCTGAACAAATTTTCAATGGAATAATAAGGGTAGGAAGTACAGCCACACCAGCCATGGAGAAAGCAGTCTCAAGTTGCCATTCTGTAGAATTTTGACCCTAATATTATTAACTATGACTAACCTGTCCTAGGGAAGTTTGCACAGTTTCATTCTGTAACAAAACTTTTTGTTTTATTTCACTGGCCCTCTAACCTTCCAAGTTCTTATTTCTTATCAGTTTCCCAAAACTCTCTAGCATGAAAAATTCACAGTTAAGATAAATGCCTTCTAACTTTCTTGATGTGAAAACCATGAAAGTATTAGGGCAAAGAGGAAAAAAAAAAACCCAAAACATAAGAAACTTCCAATTACGTGAAGAATAGAGGAAGAAAATATAGAGAAAGGATTCTTGGATGGGGTGAGGGAAGGCAGTTCTAGTACCTTGCTAAGTTGACATCTCATTGATTTTATTTTTAAGGTAGATCTAAATATTACTCAGCATTAACACGTTTGCATTTTATAATCTATAGTTATTATAGTTTTATCATGGTGATTGTCAAAAAAAACCCAGAGTAGTTTTGAGTTGTAGATACAGCAGTTAGCAAATTTCTTTTGAGATTGTATGAAAGTCTAGTTTGCTATGGAATTTGGGCAAGAATCTGATCTTACTTTATTATATTTCTTTGGCAGGAAATTTTAAATAAACTAAAGGCATTGCATCCTTTACCAGGCTTGATATTAGAGTGGAGAAGAATCACTAACGCTATTACCAAAGTGGTCTTTCCTCTGCAACGGGAAAAGCGTCTGAATCCTTTTCTTGGAATGGAAAGAATCTATCCTGTATCACAATCACACACTGCTACAGGTAATAAGAAATCTTAATTATAGGTATATCCAATTTTGAAAGGAAAACGTTTCATGTATAATATTTGCTTATGATGACCAAGGAATTCAAGTTTTGATCACTGGATACTGTGAAGTTCCATAAACATTTATGAAACACATACTACACCAAAACATGGATGGATACTAGTTACAGAGATGGGATTTAGTAAAATATGGTTCCTGCTTTCAAGTACTATATAAAGTAACTGGGATGTCTGAGATTGTGCTTTGGATTAATATTTATTTGAGTCAGTAATCTTATCTAATTTCAGTCGTACCCCTCTCTTGAACCTCTTATGATTCTAAGTTGAATCTAAGTAGTGCTGTGGGGCATCTGTATATTAGATGAGTGTCTTATTTTACTCAATCAGAAAAGAGCTGATGTCTTGTAGAACTCTTGGGATAGGTATGAGTGTAATGTGGTAAGGAAATGCAAAACTAAATATTTGCCAAATGCAAAGTGCATTGGAAGAAAGGGCAGAATTAATTCTTTCATTGGGGAGAGGTTAGATTGGTGATATAGAATTGGGCTTTAATTTTCACCAGGTTTCAATTCTGGTGCTGTGAATCTTTAGACAAGGTAGCTTGGTGCCTACATGTCCTCATGTGTAAAACACGGTGTTAATAGTCTTACTTCACCAGGTTATCCTGAGGATTAAATAGATTCATACATTTAAAGTGTTTAGAATAGTGCATGGCATTTTGTGTAAGGCTAGTTATCAGTTGTTGCTGTTATTACAGATGGAGACACTATGAGGAGCTGCTTTTCTTTTTGCTTGCTTATTCCCTGTTCTAAACAAATTCTTTTCCCTTCTTCCCTATTTAGTTAACCTCTTCCTTCACCATATCCATGTCCTGCCCTGTTGGTATTTAAATTTCATTTTAAGACATACTCTAAGACATAGCAACATTATCAAAATCAACTTAGAGTTTTAAAGGTGTTGCATTTATTTGTTGCTTATAAAGCAGAAAGTAATCAGTTCCTTTTTTTTTTTTCAATTGGCTTTCATCATACTATGCCTACATTTAAAGAATATTTTAGAAATACAGGCTTACCTAAGCATAGCAAATCCATTTCATTATTAGAATCCATCTCCATGAAGCTACATTCATGTTTTATAATTTATTTTTGCCATCTTGTTTGTCTGCCATGTTAACCTTATTATTTCAAACAATAGACCTGAATATTAAGTGTCATTATATAAAAGAAGACAGTGTGATGAGGCAGCAAGAGACTTAGATTCCTTCTTCTGCTGTTGGCTAGTTTTGTAACATTGAACAGGCCATTTAATAAGTACATTAATATCTACCATTAATTGAGCACTAATTTTTGCCAAAAGCTAAAGAACAAGGACATATCTTAGGGATTTATTCAGAAAAAGAATATCTGAGGTACTTAAAATGTCTGACTTATCAAAAGAAGATGAAATTGTATACAGTAGCTAGTAGACAGCCTGATACAAAGAAGAGTACATTATAAAACAAGATATTGTATCACTATATACTGTTATAAAAACTACAGTAACAAAATCAGTTACCCATACTTTTTTGGAACGATGCTTTTATGTTTTAGAAAAGTTAAATCAGTAAGCAAACAAATGTAAAATATTTTGGGGGAAATAAAGGCTATAAACATTAAAACAAATTGCTTTCTCTTTCCTAGAAAATTCATTAACCACCTGATTCTAGTCTGCAGCCTTATCAATGCTACTGTTGATTGATTCTCTTAATGATTAAGCATGGTGATGAAGAAAAGCAGCCAGCTGATGTCTAGAAAGTGATTTTCCAGTCACCACTTCTCACTCCTGCATTTCCCACATTAGCTAACTCCTTGGGCCAGTTGTCCCCCGTCAGCATTCAGCTGCTCTTCTGCTTCAGATTCTCTCTGTCTTGTGCATTACTGGGGTTTGAAGGCTTTGACAGTCATTTCTCCTAGGATTCATTTGATTCGTCTTTACTTGTTAATACTACCACGAACACTGTATAGTGCTGACATCTGGTATTCATTTTAGCATAGGAATAGTTCAACTTCCCAAATTACATCTTATCATGGATTGTTTTCTAGGAGACCTAGGTTAACATAAAAGAAACATTCTATTGTTGTTGATGCATATATTCACTCACATTGGGATTGATCTTGTACTTATTTTATCATTGTCAGATACATGAACGTAATGAAAAATATTTAAATATAAATTTATTTTACCTTAGCAATAATAGAACATGCATTTTTAAGGTAATTCAGAAATCCAATCACTATGAAAATAAATGTCAGATCCCTCCTACTCCCCTCAATTTTATGTCTTCCTTCTGCTTTATTTTAGGACGAATAACCTTTATAGAACCAAATATTCAGAATGTGCCAAGAGATTTTGAGATCGAAATGCCAACACTAGTAGGGGAGAGCCCACCTTCCCAAGCCCTAGGCAAAGGCCTACTTCCTACATACAGGTAGATGCTATTTCTCTGTATTTGTGTTAATATACTTTTGTGAGTATGAATGGTTCAAAAACAGCCTATTGAACAAAATAATGAAATTATTTTATTGGGCAAAATAATGAAATAATGAATTTTCTGTTCTGGGCATACATATTTCTCTCCTTTTTAAAGTTTATTCATTTTGAAGGAGAGAGAGCATGTGTGTACACAGGGACGGACAGAGAAAGAGGAAGAGAGAATCCCAAGTAGGCTCTATGTTGCATGAAACCCCAAGTCTGTTGTGGAGCCAGAAACAGAGCCCTGAGTGGGAGCTCAAACTCACAAACCCTGAAATCATGACTTAAGCTGAAATCAAGAGTCAGTGGCTTAACCAACTAAGCCACCCAGGCAGCCCTGGGCATATCTACTTCTATTCTAGGTACTATCTATTTAAAATCCTGCGTCTGTCTATAAAGATGCTAGTTGATGGTGAAAGGCTGAAAACCTAGGCCACTAATTAAATCAATCAATGTGATGTGCTTTTTTAACTCAGTTCCTAAAGAGAAGAGTTGTATTATGTCAGGAACATCCCCTCCTGCCCTTGCCATATACACCTGATGGAAAGAAAAAGCATAGGTAATTTATATTACATATGGTCAAGGATTTGTTGATTTGAGCTAAATATTAGTAATTGTTTGAGAAGCAGTATGTGGCAAAAGCTGTTAAAGAAATGCCTTACTTCCTGTTGAATTGAATGTTTGCTGAAAAATAAAATCTAGTTCAGCTTTAAAGTAAGTTTCAAATGATAAGGTTTTCAAGCTTCTTAGATAGAACTATTGACTTTACTGAAAAAATGAGGCCTTTTTCATATATTTGAGACTGTTTCACATCCAGCTGCTGATGTTGTTTGCATGACAGAGGAAGAAATAAGAAGAGTTGTGGCCTGAATTCTGGACAGCAGGCACAGATGGAGGAGAGAGCCTCAGACCGAGGAATGCCCTTTTCAGTCAGCATGCGACATGCCTTTGTACCTTTCCGGGGTAAGGTGGCTGATGGTGTTTTGAGCTTCTCATTGCTATGGGAATGGTTTTCAAAGCACTGATAAAGCCTGCATTATGAATAAGACTCAGAAGTATGCATTGGCCCCTCCTTCTCTCTTCTCTTCAGTGTAACCTGTTTTTCCTCTTTGTTTTGCCAGGTTGTCAGTGTCATTGTCTTCATGATATGCTCTGTGGGAAACTTGTGTGGTGTAAGCTTATCAGCAGCTGTCTGCTGAAACCATGTTTTCCAAGGTCATTGTACACCTTTTGGCAAAGTCCAGAGGATATCATTTATCCTTGTCCTCTTTGACCTCTGTACAGCTTTTTCACTGTTCATTAACCCTCACTTTATTCAATTTCTGTCCTCCCTTGATCTCTACGGGCATAATTTTTTTTGTCTCTCTTTCGGACTTGCTTTGCTCTTTTGTTTCTTCTCCTCTTCACACCGCTGCTTCCTGATGCAGAAGGCAGCCCCCAAGGCTGTCCTCCCCATGCCTGACCTCTCCTCAGTACTCTAGTCGTACACTTTTCATGAAAAGTTTAACTCTGGTTATAAACTCTAGTCAGAAGAGTCACGATCTAACTCCTATACCATCCCTACCATTTGTATACATATTTGCTTTGATCTTTGACAGCTGGCACATCTGGGTGAGTGCAGTCTGAATTTATTTTAATTCTGTCAGAAACTTAATATTCCAATGGTGAATTCAGGTCTATGGTAGCATAACCTATTTGGTAATTTTCAGTTTTGCTTTTTAAGTATGAACAATCAGCATTATATCATTGTAACTATTTTTAAGTATTTAACTGTATGGCATGAAGTACATTTGCCTTGTGGTACAACCATTTCCACCATCCATCTCCAGAACGTTTCATCTTCCACAACTGAAACTCTCTATTAGAAAATAACTCTCCTCACTCACTTCCCAGCCCCTGGCAGCCCCCATTCCTCTTTATGTCTCTGAGAATTTGACTACTCTAGGTATCTCATCTATGTGGAATTATACAGTATTGTTTTGGTGTCTGGTTCTTTCAGACATTTTAGCACAATGTCTTTAAGATTCATCCATGTTGGAGTATATGTCAGAATTTCCTTTCTTTTTAAGGCTGAATAATATTTGATTGTACATATATATACTTTATTTGTTCACCCATCAATTTATTCTTACCTAAACAATAAAATTGTGTTTAACATGAAAATAATTTATACTGCTTTTGTTTAAATTTTTTAAGTTCACTGAAATTAAATGTATATGGATTAAATCTAAAAATTTCTGTCACATAAGTTTAGTGTTTAGTCGACTTACATCTAAATAAATTATTTGTGGGGCACCTGAGTGGCTCAGTTGAGCATCCATCTTGATTTGGACTCAGGTCATGATCCCAGGGACATGAGCTTGAGCCCCACATACGGTCCATGCTCAGCGTGGAGACTGTGTAAGCTTCTCTCCTTCCCACTCCCTCTTCCCCTCCCCGGCTTGTGCTCACTCACTCTCTAAAAAAAATTACTGGCATATGGTTAAGTTTACTATCTTGTTATTTGTGTTTTATTTATCTGTTTTTTTATTTTTTAAAGATTAAAGTGACTTTTTATTCTCTACTGTCTTAAAATTATACATATATTCTAGAGTTTACAATATGTATCCCACACAAACTATCTTCAAATAACCTTATACCATTTCATCTGTAATGTAAGGAATTTTTCCATTTCCCCTCTCTTATAATAGATTTTATTTCTATGACATATAAACTCTACTATATAGTTATTCTTGCCTGAAACAGTCTATTATCTTTCAAAGAAATCAAATAAAAAAGTGTCTTTCCTATCCATCTGCTTTTTACCATTTCTGGCAATTTTCATTTCTTGGAGTAATTCAGGGAATCTTAAAGTACTTCCTCCAGAGTACTACCTTTAAGGTTTCTTGTAGTGCAGTTCTTTGACAATGATTTATATATCTCAGAATTCCCATGTCTCTAGGTTTCTTTATTTTATTCTCAATTTTGAAAGTAATTTATTTAATTTAATTTTTTTCTTTTTTTAAATGGTTTATTGTCAAGTTGGTTTCCATATTAACACCCAGTGCTCATCCCCACAAGTGCCCTCCTTCATGCCCATCACCCCCCTTCCTTTCTCCCCCACCCCCATCAGCCCTCAGTTTGTCTCGGCATTCAAGAGTCTCTCATGGTTTGACTCCCTCCCTCTCCCCCACTATTTTTCCCCTTATTCTCCCCCACGGTTCTCCATTAAGTTCCTCCTAATCCTCCTATATGTGCAAAGATATGGTATCTGTCCTACTCTGCCTGACTTATTTTGCTCAGCATAACACCCTCAAGGTCCATCCATGTTGCTACACATGGCCAGATTTCATTGTTTCTCATTGCCATGTAGTATTCCATGGAATAGATAAACCACATCTTCTTGATCCATTCATCTGTTGATGGACACTTAGGCTCTTTCCATGTTTTAG
>NW_027530544.1:17593-129357 GCF_008692635.1 Crocuta crocuta | reverse complement strand
TGATCTCGCGGTTCGTGGGTTCGAGCCCTGCGTCGGGCTCTGTGCTCACTGCCAGCTCAGAGCCTGGAGCCTGTTTCAGACTGTGACTCCCTCTCTCTCTGACCCTCCCCTCTCATGCTGTCTCTCTCTCTCTCCCTCTCCTAGAAATAAATAAAACATTAAAAAAAATGGAGAAGTATTTGTTCATATCATCTGCCCATTTCTTCAATGGGTTTTTTTTTTCGGGTGTGGAGTTTGGTGAATTCCTTATAGATTTTGGATACTAGCCCTTTATCCGGTATGTCATTCACAACTATCTTTTCCCATTCTGTCGGTAGCCTATTAGATTTATTGATTCCCTGGCCTCAGGATGTAGANATTCAGTGTTATTATTGAGATATGTGGGTTTAGAGTTTTTGTGTCCATTGTGGGGTTCATGTTTGTCGTGGTGTCTCTGGTATCTTTGTTTTTTGCAACGTTTACTTAAGAGCATCCCCCTCAGGATTTCTTGTAGGGCTGGCTTAGTGGTGACAAATTCTTTCGATTTCTGTTTATTTGGAAAGACTTTTATCTCTCCTTCTATTTTGAATGACAGGCTTGCTGGCTAGAGGATTCTTGGCTGCATATTTTTACTGTTCATCACATTGAAGATCTCCTGTCATTCCTTTCTGGTCTGCCAAGTTTCAGTAGATAGGTCTGTCACCACTCTGATAGGTTTCCCTTTGTATGTTAGGGCCCTTTTCTCTCTAGCTGCTTTCAAAATTCTCTTTGTCCTTGTATTTTGCCATTTTTACTATGATATGTCGTGCAGAAGATCGATTCAAATTACGTCTAAGGGGAGTCCTCTGAGCCTCTTGTATTTCAATGTTTACTTCCTTCCCCAGGTTGGGGAGATTCCCTGCTATAATTTGTTCCAGGACTTCTTCAGCACCTTTCCCTCTCTCTTCCTCTTCTGGGATTCCTATGATATGGATATTGTTGCGTTTGACCGTGTCGCTGAGCTCTCGAACTCTTCTTTCATGTTCCTGGATCAGTTTGTCTCTTTTTTTGTCAGCTTCTTGTTTTTCTATAATGGTGTCTTCTAAATCACTTATTCCCCTTTCTGCCTCTTCAATCCGTGCAATGGAGGCCTCTACTTTATTATGTATCTCATTTATCACATTTTTTAATTCATCATGCCTATTCTAATTCTCTGTCTTGTCTGTAGCCATAGTTTCTTTGATGTCCCCTATGCTTTTTTCAAGCCCAGCTATTAATTTTATGATTATTATTCTAAAATTGTTCAGTTATGCTGCTTATATCTGTTTTGAGCAGTTCATTAGCTGTCAGTTCTTGGAATTTCTTTGGAGTAGAGCTCTTTCGTTTTGTCATTTTAATTAGCTTTCTGGCTTTTGTTGGTTTTAAAGATTTGTTAAGCTCTCTGCACCTGTGAGCACTGCTCTATCCAAGAATGCTCTTTAACTGTCCAGGGCCTATCCTTTCAGAGAGTGGTGGTTTTTTTTTGTTTTTGAATGGTATCTCTTGATCTCTCTTGTTGAGACCTTGGTTATTTTATTTTCTTACTCGTAGTGATATTTGGGAGTCTCCACCATGTGTACTTTGACTTGTTTCTTGAGGTATCCCTGGAGAAGAAAACAGACAGACAAACACACAGGGAACAGAGGCACATGAACCCACAGACAAATCCAACTAATCTTCAAACCGAGAGGGAAAACGCAAAAGTTAAGAGGAAAGGCGGAGGAGGCAAGGTGAATAATAGAAAATAAAAAAAATACATAAAAAGGTCAAAAAGAAGAAAAGAAACAGAAAAAAGAAGAAAACTGATGAAGAATGGTTTAAAGCATATAACCGGATTTCCCAGCTACAATTAAATAGCCGGTGTATGCAGTGCTGGTTGAAGAGCATAGAGAAAGAGAGAGAATACAGGGCCAGGATGAGGCAAAATTGGAAATAGAATGAATAGGCAGAAGGGATAAGAAGCTTTTTTCAATGAGCTAAAGGGTGGAATATGGTTGGATAGATGAGAGAAGGATGCTGGTGTTATCCAGAGAAACTGTATAGTCTAATTACTCCTGAGAGACAGAGATGAAAAGGTAGGTAGGTGTAGAATTTACATCTACAGAATGGACTAAATATGACTGTTTAAGCAAGCCGGTGACCAGAGTTAATCAGGTCAGTGTTCCAAGAAAAAAAAGAAAAAATATTTTTTTAATTTAAAAAATTAAAAAAAAAAGGGGGGGGAGGGCAGCTCTCAGGCAGGGATGGGTGTGGTGTGATCCAATGCGTCAGGCGGGAATTCTGTCTTGGCGGTTGTGGGGAGGAGAGTGGCAGCACTCCAGTCCCTTCTTGAACCAAGCACTGCACCTCGACACCCAGGTGCCCCTTTACTATGATTTTTTAAATTTGTTTTTGCCATGTATGTGTAATCCAGTTATTTCTATTCCATAGGTAAATTTTCTGAATCCTCTAAGTCATAGAGGATTGTTTCCATTGAATGTTTCTCTCTAGCCTACTTAAAATGTGCACATATAACAAACCAGTTTCTTCATTCATTCAATGACCATTTAAGGGATTTTCTATAGAATGCAAAGGAAAAATAAGTATACCATTCCTAATGGCTCTGTGCTACATGGGAGAGGCATGGAAGAACCATTTTAGATTGTGTGTCAGGTACTGTGGAAACACTGAGGAAAGCACTGCTATAGTAGTTAAATGGCAGGGGTCTGGGGTGGCTTTACACATAATACATATACTTGAAAGTCAAACAGAAAAATAATTATCTAAGTCACAGAATTGAATTGCATCATGTTAAGAGCAAGATTTCAGCCTTTGGACACATGATCTTTTGGTTTTAGGTTAGAACTAAATCTCTTCATCCTGCTCCATTCTATAAAACCTGTATTTGTCTTTGTACCAGATTTTCTAAAATCATTTCTGTTTCAGGTGGCTTAATATTAGCTGCTGATTACTCTCAACTTGAACTGAGGATCTTGGCTCATTTATCCCATGATCGGCGTCTCATTCAAGTGTTAAACACTGGAGCTGATGTTTTCAGGAGTATTGCAGCAGAGTGGAAGATGATTGAACCAGCATCTGTTGGGGATGAACTGAGGCAGCAAGCAAAGCAGGTGATCTTAGTGAGCATGCTTAACATAAATGGGGATTTTAATGATTAAAAAAATTTTAAAGTTGCCTTGATCATTTGCAGTCGAGGAATGATTTCTCCATCTTTGGATCTTTCAAATCACATTCACCTGAGCCTGTCTCATAGTATTCATTATATTTTCCTCAATAGAGTCAGTAGAAAGAATCAGATTCAGTCTGAGGCAACTTAGTGTGAGGAAAGCCATCTGCATTAGTGGTAGATATTGTGGTGGTGGTGGTAGTTGTTGTCAATGTGTATGTGTGTTTGGGGGGGGGTTCTTTTAGAGAGAGAGAGAGGGATCATGAGTGGGAGAGCAGGGTGGGTTGGGGGGAGAAATATAATCTTAAGCAAGCTCCATGCTCAGTCTGGAGCCTGATGCGGGCTCATTCCCATGACCATGGGATCATGACTAGAGCAGAAATCAAGAGTCAGATGCTTAACCAACTGAACCACCCAAGTGTCCCTGTGTGTGTGTTAAAAATGTCTTTCTAGTCTATAAGCATTCATATTTTCATCTTTATTTTCACAGGTGCTTTCTAAATGTTTACTGAAAAATAAAAATTACTGAGCTATAGATTATATCAATAACTTATAGCTTTTTACTTTTTTGAGGCCGTTGGTTAGCTAACCCACATATGAAACTTTATACTACCCTTGGACTTTTCAAGTGGGTCTATAGTAGTTCCTACTCATGGATGACTGTCAGGCACAGAGAAAGTCAAAGGTCACATTTACACCATTTCCTGACCTGTATTAACACTGATACTTTTTTTTTTCTTTTTACCACATGACCTGTGGGAAATCTGATGGCATTTTTGAGAGAGTAGGATGACTGGCTGAGGCAAAGAAACATTATTTCCACCTTTAAGATCCTGCTGTGTTAGTTTCACATTTATACTTATAGTTTCTCACAGCTGTAATTCTTGACTTGTTCATTAGGCATGAAACACTTCCTCTCAGCATTGCCTATCTAGCACCATCACTTGCTTCTTCCACTGTTTAAATATTTAAAAATGTTTATTATTTTTGAGAGAGAGACAGAATGCAAGCAGGGGAGTGGCAGAGAGAGAGGGAGACACAGAATTTGAAGCAGGCTCCAGACTGAGCTGTCAGCACAGAGCCCAATGTGAGGCTCAAACCTGTGAACTGCGAGATCATGACCTGAGCTGAAGTCAGATGCTTAACCTACTAAGCCACCCAGGTGTCCCTCTTCCACTGTTTAGAAAGCCTGCTTTGCCATTTTTATTTAATAATCTCCTCTGAGGTTCTGCATTCAGCAAGAATCAAACCCTGGGTAAAATAGGTAATGTTCCAGTATTTAATCTTAATAATAAACCCATGAAATAGGTATTATGATTCCCATTTTACATAGAAGTAAACTGAGACACCAAAAGTTAGTAATTTGCTTAAAGCCAGACGCTTTAAAAAAAAAAATGATAGGGGGATGCCTGAGTGGCTCAGTTGGTTAAGCCGACTCTTGATTTTGTCTCAGGTTATGATCTTACAGTTTGTGAGTTCGAGCCCTGCATCAGGGCTCTGTGCTGACAGTCAGTGCAGAGTCTGCTTGTGATTCTCTAGCTCTCCACCTCTCTCTCTGCCTCTCCCCTGCTCTCTGACTTTCTCTCTTTCTCTCTTTCAATAAATAAACAAACATTACAGGGCATGTGAGTGACTCAGTCAGTTAAGCATCCGACTTTGGCTCAGGTCTTGATCTCATGGCTCATGAATTGGAGCCCCGCATTGGGCTCTGTACTGAAAGCTCAGAGCCTGCAGCCTGCTTCAGATTCTGTGTCTCCCTCTCTCTCTGCCCCTCCCCTGCCCACGCTGTCTCTCTCTGTCTCAAAAATAAACATTTTCAAAAAAGGGAAAAAACGAAAACTTCTAGCTGTGTTATCACATTAAAAATATTTTGGAATTCTGATAATTGTTTTTTGCAAGTTATCTTCTAAATTATATTTAATGACATTCTTATGAGCTTGCTTTATATCAGGCAATTTCCTAAACACTTATAAGTAATAACTCCGTAATTTTCACAATTCATGATATAGGTATTACTATCTTCATTTTATGGATCAAGGAATCGAGGTACAAGACGTTAGGTAGCTTGTGCAAGATAATACATCTTGTAAATTCTGGAATTAGGATTTGAACCCAGGCAATACTCATTATTAAATTACAGTTTCCTTACTGACCTATTTAGACCATTTCCTTCCACGACTCCCAAAATTTCCTCAGGAATTTGTTTAACCCAAAAGAATTCTGCAATTGTGGGATTTCAGGTGGTGAGAGGTGGAAGCATATTTATTCCAGTGAAGTCTCCCCTATTTTCCAATCACGAAGCCACCACTTCCTGCTCTGTTAGTCCCATGCAAGGGCCAGGAGATGAATGTTTGTAATGCTTCTCTTTCTTGACTCCTGGGCACTTCTTTAAGCAGAAGTTAACATGGTATTACCATGTTAGCAGAAAGCCGCTCTGAAGACTATTGGATAAATGAAAGAAACAGATCTTAAATCACTAGTATTATTTTATTAAAACATAGACATATTCACATTTATTCATATTTTCCTCCTTCCCTCCCCACAGTATTACTAAAAGGCAGAAAAGATATTCACTGGATATCAGGTTCTATGAATTTAACCTACCAAAACCAGATCTAATCATTTCTTGACTCACTATGAAATAAAAAATTGACCAAATTTCAAGTCTAATGAACTTTTTATATTTGCATTTTATGTAGTTATCACCTTTAATTTACTTACTGAGTGTGATGGCTTCTTTTCAGATTTGCTATGGAATCATTTATGGAATAGGAGCTAAATCTTTGGGAGAGCAAATGGGCGTTAAAGAAAATGATGCTGCCTGCTACATTGATTCTTTCAAGTCCAGATATACAGGTAGATAAACCTTGAGTATTAATTATCTTCTAAATGCTATTCTTTTCAATTATCTTGCCATATTAAATGAAAAATATTAGTGTTAGGAAATTTTCTGTTAATGTTTCTATTACTCAGAAGTTTTAGTTAGGTATTGTTAATTAAATAACATTAACCTTATGATTACTAAGATGGGCTATTTTCATAAAAGTAGGATCAGAAATGGAATAACAAAATCCAGTTGATGTATATGCTACTATGTCATTGTGAATGTCTCATAAAGCCTTGGAATTGTCCTGTGCTGTTGGTTTAGATAGGTTTAATTCAAAACAGTAAACCATTGGTTAAATGTACCAGAAACTATGAAAGAACAATTGCTGTTATAGAGCAGTTTGAGTATTACCATTTTAAATTATCTTTTCTTTTGGCATTAAATTATCTTTTCTTTTGGCGTTTATTGAGGTACAATTTACATACAGTAAAATTCACCCTTTTTAGATGTAAATTTGTATGAATTTTGACAAATACACAGAGTTTTACACTTTGCACCACAAACAAGATGTGGAACTATCACCCTTTCTCCCCAAAAAGTTTTTTCATAGTCCTTTATAATCAACCCTGTCCTCAATCCCCAAAAAGAAAATTTTATTCACATAGGACATGATCTTGTACATCAAAAATCGTATGAATTCTAGGAAAACAACTACTAGAACAAATAAGTAAATTTAGAAAGCCCCACTGTACAAGGTCAGTTTGTAAAATTCTGTTGTATTTTTGTATATGAGTAATAATTAGTGAATGAAGTAAAAATAAAACTGTTTCAATCACATCAAAATACATAAAACACTTGGGTTAAATTAACAGTAGGTACAAGACTTTATTGAAAACTCTGAAATAATCCTGAGAGAAATTGAAGAAAGATAAATATGAGGGTTACCATGTTAATTTATTAGAAGACACAATATTGTTGTAATGGTAGCTCTCTATAAATTGTTCTATAGATTCAATTCAGTTCCTATCAAAATTCAATTAGCCTTTTGTGTAGAATTTGACAAGCTTATTCTAAATTTATATGCAAATTAACGTTATATTAAAAATTGAACTATAAATCTTTGGAAGAAAAAAAGTACAGGAAAAATGTTTTGTGACATTGAGGTAGGCAAAGATTTCTCAGGTGATAATTACACTGAATTAACCATAAAAGATAAACATTGATAGAAGACACTATTAAGAATATGTAAGGCGGGGCACCTGGGTGGCTTAATTGGTTAAGTGTCTGACATCAGCTCAGGTCATGATCTTGCAGTTCATGGGTTCCAGACCTGCATTGGGCTCTGTGCTGACAGCTCAGAGGCTGGAGGCTGCTTCAGATTCCACTCCCCTCCCCCTTTCTCTCTCTCTCTCTGCTCCTCCCCAGCTTGGACTCTGTCTCTCTCTCTCAAAAATAAATAAACATTAAAATTTATTTTTCAATAATAAAAAATGTAAGGCAAACCACAGAAGATATTTGCAATTCTTACTATCCAACAAAGAACTTGCATCCAGAATATGTAAAACTCTTGCAATCAATAGTGAGAAAGCAAACAATCCAATAAAATAAAAGTTAAAAGATTTGAACAGACATTTCGCAAAAGAAAATATATGAATGACAACATCAAATATTATCATTAGTCATCAGGGAAAAGCAAATGAAAACCACAAAGAGACACCATTACAAAAACACCACAATGGCTAAAATTAAAAATCTTATATCTCTCTCTTTTACATTACTGGTAGGGTTGTCAAATGGTACAACCACTTTGGAAAACAGTATGACTCCTTAATATAGAGTTAAACGTACAGTTAATTATGTGATCCTGCAATTCTACTATTGAGTATTTGCCCAGAAAAATGAAAACATAGCCAGAGAAGACTTCTATGTGAATGTTATAGCAGTTTTTTATTCCTAACAACCAAATTTTCTATGAACGGGATCATGGATTAACAAATTTTGGTATATCTCTGCAGTGGAATACTATTTAGCAAAAGAAGGCAAATTCAAATGAGAACACGCAGTACAATTCAATTTTTATGAATTTTTAAAAACATGAAAAACCGAGATATTATATCATAAAGCAGATCAATGAGAGTTTGAGGCTGATAATGGGGAGCTGACTATAAAGGTGATAACAAGTGTTTCATATCTTGTAGTGTGCATACATTCGTTAAAATACATCCAGCTGTTCACCTAAAGTGCATTCCTTGTGGGCACATGCACCCCAATGTTTATAGCCATGCTATAAACTTTTCCAAAATATGGAAAGAGCCCAACTGTCCATGGACTGATGAATGGATAAAGAAGATGTGTTATGTACACACACACACACAAGAATATTACTCGGTGATCAAAAAGAATAAAATCTTGCCATTAGCAACAATGTGGATGGAACTAAACTATATTATTCTAAATGAAATTAGTCAAAGAAAGACAAATATCATGACTTCACTCATGTGGAATTTAAGATACAAAACAGATAAACATAAGGGAAGAGAAGCAAAAATAATATAAAAACAAGGAGGGGGACAAAACATGAGACAAATACAGAGAACAAATGAGGGTTGCTGGAAGGGTTTTGGGTTGGGGAATGGGCTAAATGTGCAAGGGGCATTAAGGAGGACACTTGTTGGGATGAGCACTGGCTGTTATATGTAAGTGATGAATCACTGGATTCTACTCCTGAAATCATTATTGCAATATATGCTGACTAACTTGGATGTAAATTAAAATAAAATAAAATTAATATACAAATAAGAAAATAAAGTGGATTCCTTCTGTATATAAAGTATACCTCAAGATTGATTTTTTTTAAGTTTTTAATCAAATTTCAGTTAGTTAACACATAGTGTTACATTAGTTTCAGGTGTAGAGTACAGTGATTCAACACTTCCATACATCACCCTGTGCTCTTCACAGCAAGTGTACTCCTTAATACCCATTACCTATTTAACCCATCCCCACACCCACCTCCCCTCTGGTAACAATCAGTTTGTTCTCTATAGCTATGTGTCTGCTTCTTGGCTTGCTTCTCTCTTTTTTCCCCTTTGCTTATTTGTTTTCCTTAAAGTAGTTCTTTCCATCTCTAAATATATGAGGGCCTCTGACAGGAGTCAGGTAAGAGAATTTGTAGAGGTGAACTCTGTCCAGTCTCATCCTTTTCTTTGCTCTTAACAGTATCACAGTAATTCTTATAGAGAAAAAGGGAAGAGCCTTATTGCTTTCTGGAATTCTTATGCTGGTGGTTGAATATCACCAACAGCTTCACTTGGCAGGGTTTTCTCCCTTCCTTTCACCCACAGTTTCCTCAAATGTCTGTCCTGTACCAGCCACACAACAGAAATCCTAAGATGAGGGGTTTTAGTTAGGAGAAATTATTGTTATTTATTTAGGATAAGTAGAGCTGTGAGAAAGCAGAGATTACACATATGAATAAAGATATATCAGCACAGTCTGTATACCTGATTGTGTTTTAAATAGCATGGAGGAAGGATGTTGAGGAGAGAAGACCTCTCTAGCTCAGAGATAGGAATGAACAGTTGGCCTACCTGGATTAACAAGTTCATCCTGGAGATCTGTAAGGCTTAATAATGAACCTATATAGCAGATGATCAATGCTGGTATAGGGAATATGAATGTGTTTGGAAAGTACACACTGGTCCATAGTTTTTTTTTTTTTAATTTTAAGAAGTGGGTTGCAGATATTCCTAATGAAGTTTTTATTATTCATGTACTAATTTCAGTTAGGTCCTATTTGGATTGTAGATTAGGTGCTAACAAGGAGTTATTAGACTGTTTTAGACCTGGAAGTGATAGGACCAAAGAATAAAAGAGGATTGATTAACACAATCAAAATGCAGAAGAAGCTGATGAAAAGTAAAATGGAATAGTCTTAATGTCCTAGGTTTTAGTATGTACTCTGTTCAGGAGTTTGGTTTCATATTTTTTGTTGGTGATAGAGTTAGATTACATCATTTCTTCCTCTCTCTCTCTCTCTCTCTCTCTCTCTTTCTTTCTTTCTTTCTTTCTTTCTTTCTTTCTGTTCATTTATTTAGAGAGAGAGCACAAGATAGCGTTGGGGAGGGGCAAAGAGAAAGGGAGAGTGGGAGAATCCCAAGCAGGCTTTGTGCTGTCAGCGCAGAGCCAGACAAGGGGCTCAAACTCATGAATGGTGAGATCATGACCTGAGCTGAAATCGGATGCTTAACCAACTGAGCCACCTAGGCGCCCCAATTATGTTAGTTCTAAAGTCCCTTTTGTTTCTAACTTTGAGTCTATAAAAAGTGAATGAAAGTTTATATGCAAAGATTTAATGATGTGATATAGTGTTAAGAATCATGGAATGGGGGCGCCTGGGTGGCTGTCTGTTAAGCATCTGACTTCNAAAAAAAAAAGAAAAAAAAATAAGTAAATAAATAATAAATTAAAAAAAAAAAATAAAGAATCATGGAAGGGTTTTGTTATATTTCACTATCAGTATAGTGAATGAGATTAAGAATGGACTTTGGTTATAATTATTTTTGTATTTTCTTTGCAGGGATTAATAGTTTCATGAGAGAGACAGTGAAGAATTGTAAAAGAGATGGATTTGTTCGGACCATTTTGGGAAGACGTAGATATTTACCAGGAATCAACAACAATAACCCTTATCATAAAGCTCACGTATGTTAAGATTTCTCTGGATTTTTAACTTAATATTTTAATGACATATATTTTTACAACAAAGACTAAACACTGCTAAATTTCCTTTTAGTGATCAGTAGCCTATTAATTGGATCTTCTGTTTCACCAAGGAAGTAATGGCACATTGCCAGTATTTGCTGAACATTGTCCTTAGGAGACAAATGTAAATATGAGTTCACTTAATAATACTTCAAATACTTTAAAGATGTTCTGTTTCAGTAAGCCAGTTATTTTTTAGTTTTTCTAATAAGTTATAAACATAATTCTTACATTTGCTAATTGTTCTTTGTTTCAGATATCATATACCAGTTTGTCATGTCACACCAAATTGCCAGTGTTTTCAGATTAGCCCATCATTAAATTGTGGTCATTCATTTTTGGCTCATTCTACTTGTTTATTTTTTTTTTGAGAGAGAGAGAAAGAATAAGAACACACACATACTTGTACAGGGAAGGGGCGGAGTGAGAGGGACAGATTGGATCTTAAGCAGGCTCCATGCCTAGCGGGGAGCCCCATCATGACCTGAGCAGAAATCAGGAGTTAGACACTTAACTGATTGAGCCACCCAGGCTCCCCTTGTTTATTTATTTTAAAAGCACTGGCTCAAAAGAGGTTATTAGAATATCCAAAATATTGAAAAAGGCTATTTTTAATACCATTTAAAATATTTATTGCTGGTATTTGCTAAAATTATTACTTAAAATCTCTGATATCTTTAGGATCCACAAAAATATTCTATGCATCTGAATATTTAAATCTGCTGGGGCGCCTGGGTGGCTCAGTTGGTTAACATCTGACTTCGGTTCCGGTCATGATCTCACAGTCCCTGGGTTCAAGCCCCAGGTCGGGCTCTGTGCTGACAGCTCAGAGCCTGGAGCTTGCTTCTGTGTCTCTCTCTCTCTGCCCCTCCCCCGCTCACTCTCTGTCTTTCTCTCTCTCTCTCTCAAAATAAAGGCATAAAAATTTTTTTAAATTTCTATTATAGTCCACATCTTCTTATTTCAACAGGCTATATTTTATTTTCCCCCATACTTTTGCATGTCAGTTCCCACTACACATTGTATGTAATGAAAATACCCAGCCCCCCACAGTGCTAGACTTCTGTCTGGCGCTAGAAACCTTACTTTTTCACTCTGTAGCCTACCATATACACAGACCTCAAATATTTATCAGGTTTTTACCATATCTCTAAATGAGTTGTCACTTAGGAGTAGATAATTTTCTACTAGTCAGGTGGAGCCAACTAGTGGAAGGCTTTTAATGGCAGGCTGAAAAATTTAGACTTAATCTAACAGGAGTTATATTTCTTGGGATTTACATGATGAAAAATGGAGGATACAGTTATTAATGTAAATTAACCATACAAGTTTTTGAAAACTAGTATTTTTGTATCTGAAAATGTGAGAGTAAGACTTTTCATGCCAAATCCTGAGAAAAAAAGAAAATTCCAACCTTCTAAATTACAAATAGATCTAGCCAGATTTAATTTTTGGTTTGCTTTGGTTTGGCTTCACTTTTTGTTTGAACTTTTATTGTATTGAAAAATATACACAGAGAAAGTATACGTAACAAATATAAATTTTAGTAAATTATCACAGAATAACACCTTTGTAACTACCACTCAAGCCAAATAGAATATTGTCAGCACCTTAGATGGTCCCTTGATGATGCCTACCCCCTGCCTCCCAGAAATAATCATTATCATAATTTATAGCCCTATAGTTTTGTTTTATATATTTTTGATCTCTATGTACATCATGTGTATGTATTCGTATGTCTAGCATCTTTCACTCAGAATTGCACAGGCAAGTCATTCACGTTCTCTCACAGAGGTACTGTTTTACTTTATGATAGTATATTTATGAATGTATCAGTTTATCCATTTTTCTTTTATTTAAAAAATTTTTTAATGTTTTATTTTATTTCTGAGAGAAAGAGAGAGACAGTGTGAGCAGGGGAGGGTCAGAGAGAGAGGGAGACACAGAATCTGAAAAAGGCTCCGGGCTCTGAGCTGGCTGTCAGCACAGAGCCCAACATGGGGCTCGAACCCACAAACCATAAGATCATGACCTGAGCCGAAGTCGGACTCTTAATGGACTGGGCCACCCAGGTGCCCCACAGTTTATGCATTTTTCCATTGATGGGCATTTAGGTTTCCAGTGTGGAGTTATTATGGATATTGCTGATTTGAAAATTCTTGGCCAAGGTTCCTGGTGCATGTATGTTTCCATTTATGTTTGGTAAAGAACTACCCTTAGAATTGCTCCTTGTCTTCAACTTTAGTAGATAAAGCCAAATTGTTTTTTATGGTGGTTGTAGCAATCTGCCCTCCTATCAGAAGTGTGTGCCAGTTCTCATTGCTCTGTGTTCTTGCCAACATTTGCTATTAAGATGATATAATTTTAGCTATTCTGTTGGGTTTAAGGTAGTATCTTGTAGCTTTACTTTGCATTTCCTTGAATACTAATGAGGTTAGCAGCTTAACAAATATTTATTAGCCATTACTTATTTCTTTCTTGGGAAAGTGTTTTTTTAAGTTTCCTTTTTCATTTTTTTGTTGTTGAGTTGTCTGTCTTTTTCTTAGATGTAGGAGCTCATTATGGGTTATATACATATTGGGAAAATATTCTCTTCCACACTGTATCTTGCCTTTTCATTCTTACTAGTAACTTTAGGTGAGGAGAGGGTAATTATTTGGATTGTCCTTAAAAATTTTTTGAGAAATAACATGTAGGAAATTACAAATCTTAAGTGTAAAAATTTAAGTTTTACATGTTTATAGCCATATAACCACCATCCTGGTCATGATACGGAACTTTTCCAACACCCCAGAAGGCTTCTTTATGTTCCCTCCAAATCAGTATTATCCACCTCCTACTCAAGCACACACATAAAACTATAGGTTAGTTTTGTATGAACTTGAATTTTATTTAAATGCAATCCTACCATATGTACTCTTGGATCTGACTTTTTTCATCCAAATATAGGTCTCTGAGACTCATGAGTGTCATGTGCAGCTATAGTTCATGTCTTTATTTAGCTGACATTTTATCTAATCTAACATCTATCCATTGGCAGACATTTGGACTGTTTCCAGGTTTTGGGTATCATTAATAAAACTGCTATGAACATTCTCACATATGTCTTTTGGTGAACATATGTACTTAATTTCATTATCTTTAGAGTGGAATTGTTGAGTCCTAGAGTAAGCACATTTATACTTTAGTATATACTGCCTAACAGTTTTACAGAGTGATTATCCCCATTAACATTGCCATCAGCTCTGTTTATCTACGTTCTTGCCTTGGGTTATATCATTGGTCTTTTTAATTTTAGCCATTCTGGTAACTGTGTAATGGTCCCTCATTGTGCTTCTAATTTGCCTTTCCTTGATGACTAATGACGTTGAACTCCTTTTTTGTTTATGGGCCTTTTGGATGTCTTCTTTTGTGGAGAGTCTATTTTAAATCTTTTGTCTTTTTGGGGGGAGGTGTTTCTCTTTTAACTGATTTATGAGAGTCTTAATATATTCCAGATATGAGCCCTTTGGTTACATGGACTTATCAGTCTTTTGTATTATTATAGTGCTTTCCTTGGTCTGTTTAAGAAAGCTTTCACTGCCCCAATGTCAAGAAAATTTTCTCTAGGAATTTTTGGTTTTGCCATATACATTTATATTTACAATCAACCAAAAATCAGTTTTTATGTGTTATGAGAGACTGAAGGTCCTCCATATCCCCTCACCTCAAGGATATACAATTGTCCCTAACTATTTATTGGAAAAACTGAGCTTCCCCCCTACTGTTCTTCAGTGCCACCTTTTCCACAAATTAAATTTCCAGATATGGATGTGTCTGTTTTTGGACACATTATTTTTGTTTGTTGTATTCATCCTTTAGATGATGATGTGCCTTAGTGATGCAGCTTTGCCTTTTCGTGGTTTTCTGCATTTCCATATAAGTTGTACAAGCAGCGTGTAAATTTCTATATAAACACAAAATCCTGTTGGGATTTTTTTGAGATTGCCTTGAGTTCATAGATTAAGATGGGATTGGTGGATGTGTTTATAATCTTCAGTTTTCCAGCCCATGAACATGATATATCTGTTCACCTATTTAGCTCTGTAGTTCTTAAGTTCTCTCAATGTATAATTTTGGGGAAGAGGTCTTAATGTGTCTTTTATTAGATTTATAGCTAGGTATTTGAAAATTTTTGATGCTATTGCAAATGGTATCTTTTTTTGCTCTTTTCCTTCCTTTTTTACATTTTCTAAGCATTTGCTACTGTTACATAGAAATATAGCTGTTTTTATTGTTCTGTTGTCTAGAAGCCTTGCAAATATTAGTTACTAATTCTAATAATTTATCTGTAGATACTTTTAGATATTCTATCTTCCCAGTTATTATCTCCAGAGTAGTTTTTATAACTACCTTTCTAAACTTTATTCCTTTTATTTCTTTTGCTTGACTGATGAGCCAGGACAGTGTCTAATATAAGTAGTGATAGTGAGCATCTTTACCTCTTTTCTGGTCTCAAAGGGGAATTTTAAACATTCACCACTATGTAGAAATTTCCTTTAGGTTTATTAGTGCCTGTGTCAGATAAAGTAAACTCTCTTATACATGTTTGTGCAGGGCATAGAGGTTCTGTCATACCTGCTCAATCCTGTTCTTGTAGTGTAAATACAGTCATAGACAATACATAAATGGGTGACTGTGTAGTTGTTTTTCAATAAAACTTTATTTACAGAAATAGAAGCTAGGCCGCATTTGGCCTGCAGGCTGTAGTTTCCTCACCCCTGGTCTAACTGTCCTTTCTTTGATGTAATCTGCCTTTCTTCTCTAGGTTGGTTTCCATACAATATTTTTCTTTTTGTCTGGTTTACAGCAGGTTTTCTGCAATATACATAAGTTGCGCGTGTGTTTTTAATTTACGTGCCTCTCTGTGGATATGTGTGTTTAATTGATTAAGGGTGTTCAGACTTTTTCAATCTGTGGCTTGATATCTTTTGTTGATTTTAGAAGATTCTTAGTTATTTCTTTTTAATTATTGCTTCACTGCTTTCTCTCCTCTCTTTCTGGGACTCCTGTTATAAAAAGTTTAAAAAAAGATTTCTCACATTTCATGTCCTCTGTTCGGTATTTTCCATGTTTATATTTCATCATGCTTAATTTTGGATATTTTCTTCTAACTTATCTTTCAATTTACTGATTTTCCTCTTCAGTTTGCTATTGAGCCCAACTATTAAGCTTTTTTGTTCTAACTATTTAGAACTTCTCCACAACTCCATAAGGTTTCTTTATCCTCCCTCCACATCAGTACTATCCACTCCCCTGCCCCTCGTACACACACACCAAACAACAGGGAAAGTACTGTTTAAGTGCTTTAAGTTCTGTTTTTCTTCCTCAGAACAGAGTGATTTTTTTAATTGGAGTATAATTAATATATAGTGTTATATTAGTTTCAGGTGTACAGTATAATGATTCAACAACTCTATATATTTCTCAGTGATCATCAACCTAAGTATACTCTTAATCCCCTTTATGTATTTCATCCTCACCCCCTCCCTCCCCTCTGGCAACCACCAGTTCTCTTTTTTCTTTGTTTTGTTTCTTAAATTCCACATATGGGTAAAATCATACAGTATTTGTCTTTTTCTGATTCACTTATTTCACCTTACATTATACCTTCTAGGTCCATCTATATTGTTGCGATGGCAAGATTTCATTCTTTTTTTATGGCTGACCAATACTGCATTGTTTATATTACCACATCTTCTTTATCCATTCATCTATGGATAGACACTTGGAATGCTTCTATGTGTTGGCTATTGTAAATAATGCTGCAATAAACATAGGGGTCCATATATCTTTTTGAGTTAATGTTTTTGTTTTCATTTGGTAAATACCCAGTAGTGGAATTACTGGATTATATGGTGGTTCAATTTTTAATTGTTTTGAGGAATCTCCATACTGTTTTCTACAGTGGCTGCACCAATTTGCATTCCCACCAACAGTGCATGAGGATTCCTTTTTCTCCACATCCTCAGCAATACTTATTATTGGTTTTTTGACAAAATGCAACATCTGTTCATAATAAAAAATCCCAACAAAGTGAGTTTAGAGGGACCATACCTCAACATAATAGAAGCCAAATGTGGAAAAAAACCCACAGCTAGCATCATAATGGTGAAAAACTGAGAGCTTTTCTTCTAAGGTCAGAAACGAAACAAGGATGTCCACTTTCACCATTTTTATTCAACATAGTACTAGAAGTCTTAGCCACAGCAATCAAACAAGAAAAAGAAATAAAAGGCATCCAAGTTGGTAAGGAAGAAGTAAAACTTTTTACTCTTTGCAGATCACATGATACTATATATAAAAAACTATAAAACTCCATCAAAAAACTACTGGAACTGACAAATGAATTCAGTGAAGTCACAAGATACAAAACTAATTTACAGCAATCTGTTGCATTTCAATACACTAACAATGAAGTAACACAAAGAAAAATTACGAAAGTAATCCCATTTACAACAGCACTAAAAATAATAAAATACCTAAAAATAAACTAAACCAAGGAGGTTGAAAGAGCTGTACTCTGAAAACTGTAAAATGGTGATGAAAGAAATTGAAGATGGCACAAATGGAAAGATATTTCATGCTCATGGAGTGGAAGAACAAACACGGTTAAAATGTCCATATGACTCAAAGCAATCCCTATCAAAATTTAACAGCATTTTTCACAGAACTAGAATAAGTAATCCTAAAATTTGTGTGGAACCACAAAGGCCCCAAATAGCTAAAGCAATCTTGAAAAAGAAGGACCAAGCTGGAGGTATCGCAATTCCAGAATTCAAGATGATACTTCAAAGCTGTAGTAAGTTCTATTATTTTTATTTTTCAGTTCTAGAGTTTCCATTTTGCTCTTATTTTATGGTCTTTGGTTCTCTGCTGAAATATTCAATTTTGTCTTTTGTTTTCTTGAAAAATTGTACTTTATTTTATAGTCTATTAAATTTGATAATAATTTATAGTCTAATTAAAATCTCAAACTTGTATCCCTATAGTCTGTTCCTATTGACCTTTGTTTTTCTTAGTTTTCTACAAAAACAGTTACATTGTCTCAACTCCTTGTTCTTCTGGTGATTTTTTATTGAGTATCAAATATTGTTTATGAATGACTGTTGGTAAAATTTGAAGCTTGTATGATAATGTTACCTTTATTCAGAAGACTTACATTTGCTTTTGGCAGAAGATTAGAATGACCAACAATATAGGGTTACTTTGATCTAATTTCAGGAATAGAAATAATTTGAAGCAAGGATGTTAAGACTAGACTATTTCCAGTTTATCTTTTTTCTTAGGGCATTAGTTTGGGGGTGGCAAGTTGATGATTTACTACCCCTCCTTCTACTTCTTGGCCCTTGTTTGTTCCCCACATCCCTCAAAACCATCAAGCTCTGCTCAGAGGTTCTTTCAGCTGCCTCTTTCGGAATCTATTGATGTCCCTGAGAGAAATGGCAGCCTCCAACACCAGGGTTGCCTCCTTGGTTTTCTTTCTCTCCTAGCTCTCTAGGTTCTCTAATTTCTTATTTCCTTTTTAATCATCTGATTCAAAGAGGTGTTCTCTGTCCAGCTTTCCTGGCTGTTATCAGTGGGAGGGTCCATCCTAATGGACTAATCTCCTATTACTGGAACCTATATGTTTTATGTACGTGAAAAAACCTGGTCATGAAGGGACTGAGACTATAAGACATGAGCCCAAGACTGCCAAGTTTTTTTTTATTTTGAAAGAGAATCAGGGAAGCACAATATCATCAGAGTGAAGTTTGTATCTTAGTTTTATTTTAATGCTTGGTTATGTCACAGTAAAAATCACCCAAAAATTTCAATGGCTTATAATAAGAAATTTTATTTTTAATTCATGTTAGAGTTAGGCTCTGGGTTGACTGTGGCTTTGCTCCATATTTTCATCATTCTGGAATTCAGAATGAAGGAAAAATCTCTGTCTGGGATACACCTTTCTTTTGTGTGCGTGACAATGTTGGACAGCTCTTAAAACTTCTTGGATGGGGCTGTATGTCAATTTTAGTCACATTTCATTCACCGAAACAAATCATGGTCAACAGTTTAGAGTGAGCAACACTTGAAATTATATGGCATTGGGTGAGGCAGCAAGTAATACCAACAATATCACAGTCTACTACACAGAGGAGAGGAGTCAGTAGAACTCTGAAATTCAGTCACTCTTTAAAAAAGGACAGCTGAATGGGTTTAGAGTGGATTTGTCAGCATCTGACAAAACAACAATTAAAAAAAATGTTTAGGGGCACCTGGGTGGCTCAGTCAGTTGAGCGTCCAATTTTCACTCAGGTCATGATCTCATGGTTCATGAGTTTGAGCCCTGAACTGGTCTTGCTGCTGTCAGCTTAGAGCCTGCTTTAGATCCTCTCTTGCCCTCTCTCTCTTTCTCTCTCCCTCCCCTACTCATGCTCTCTCTCAAAAATGAATAAACATTTTAAAAAAGTCTTTCTCTTTAATAGGTATTTACTGTACTAGGAATTGGTTGTAGCCTAGATTACAGGGAACTAGAAAATACATCTCAAGTTACATAGATCCTTCCAATGTATAGACCCTTCCCATTTTCTGAGACCTTTTGAGACAATAGGCATGATATTCATGGATAGGTTCTACCTTGGATATTAAACCACGTATCCATCCCTGCTGCCTTAGAAGCATCACTTTTAGTAGCTATGCTTGCCTGCCAAGAAGCTAATGGTATCAAGAGTTTTAGGTAAGTTCTAACTTAATATCTAGGAATCTAGGGTCTGCATTTTCACTAGTAGCTAGTGATTAGCCCCAGCAGCCCATTAAAAAGCTCTGATTCATATCAGAGGGCTCCTGACCTGCTGAGGCCAAACCCTACATAGGACTAACACACCACTGATATGGGGAATGTGCTTGGAACATTATTCTACTTATATTTGTTTAAGATTAAGGGGAGTTGTATTTCAAGGAATAGGTCCTAGACTGAACAGCTAGAACACTGATGATATATGTTTATAAAATAATTTTGAGTTGCTAAATACATTTTAAGTGTAATTCAGTTTTTGATTCCTGAGTGTTAAAGATTTCTAAACTAAAGCAATCTGATCTTCTTCTATTTAGTCTGTTCTCATGTGGATGACAGACCAGAATGTAGAGCCTTGGATCATTCTAATTGTTATTCTTAGGATGCAGCTTAATAGTTGACATCTTGGGTCACATTTTGGTCCAGATTTCCAGTCTGGTTACAGATGTGAGCACTGATCTGTGGACACCATGTTCATATATCTAATAGAGCACCTGTTATTGTTACTGTTTTTCATAGGCTGAGCGACAGGCTATCAACACAACAGTCCAAGGTTCGGCAGCCGATATCGTCAAAATAGCCACGGTTAACATTCAGAAGCAATTAGAGACCTTCCACTCAACCTTCAAATCCCATGGTCATCGGGAGGGTATGCTCCAAAGCGACAGAACAGGTTTGTTCACAAATGAGGCCCCTGCTATAACATAGTAAGATTAATCATATCAGAAAAGACATAAGGGAAGTCTTTTATATATTATTTCTCAGCATTTTTCAAACATTTTGATCTCATGATGTTTTCACACTCAGAATTACTAAGGGTCCCAAAGAACTTTTGTTTATGTGGGTTATATATAGTAATATTTACCATATTATAAATATAAACAGGGAATTCATATATTAATGTTTAAAAGTAAATAATAAACTCACTATATGTTAGCGTAAGTCATTGAAACAACTACATGTTTTGGAACGAAAGAAAATTGGTGATGAGTGGTTTTAGTTGATGCTTCTGCCAGTCTCTTGAATGTCTGGCTTAAGAGAAGACATTTGGATTTTCTTATATATTTCTGCATTCAATTTATTGCAGTCTCACCTGTCATGTAACCCCTGGAAAACCCTCTGTACAGTCTCTGGTGATAATGTCCCAGTTTGTGGGAGACCAATGGGTCTCCTAGGATATGGGACTTTCAGTGCTAAATCCAGGATAACTGGTCAGCTTATTGTACCCTTATAAGAGAATGAGATTGGAGAAGGAAAATAACATCTGAGTGGTATTATGAAAATAATTTTGTCTTTGCATATACTTTGAAAGAGTCTTACGGATCCTCTGGTCCTTAGCCAACACCTTAAGATACGTTAATTTTCCTATTCATCACCTTCCATGTTCTCTTTCAAGTCTGGGAATATACTAGTACTGGGCTGACTTCTTTATCACATTTCTTTGCCAGTATTGCCATCTCTTCGTGTTCTTATTTTCCTAAGTTCTCTCCTTATTGAATAGATTATTTCTTGTTCTAACAAGTAGATTCCCTTCTCTGTTTGTCCCTTGTCCACAATTTTGCTTTAAATACCATTTCAATGTGATTGGAATTACCAAACCATGATTGCAGCCAAGTTTTAAATTTTTCTGGGAAGAAGTTAAGAAGGTTTGGGACATAAAGGGAAAGAATCAATTTTACTGGAGATGGTGCAGAAAAGGTGAGATCAGCTGTTGAGGATGGAATTTGCTGTTTCTAGAAGAGACATATAAATATGTTATAGAGAATAATATCGTCAGTTACACAGATAAAGATGTTCACTTCTACATACAAAAAATACATAGATATAAAGACTTACTTGCCCATTAATGAGGATGGTTAATTTTATTGTCTTCCCCTCCCCCATATATCTAAGGCTACTCACTCAACACTTTGTATGTGGAAGTCAGTGTGCACACATACTACACACACACACCACATACATTCTCTCTCTTTATAGAGAGAATATATGATCAGACTTATTTGGGGATTAACACTGTGTTCTGTGCTTTAGAGGATATGGGAGCAAAAGTTATTAAAATCTGTTTAAATTTAAAATCTAAAGAAAGGAAAGGAAGATCTAAAGAAAGGAAAGGAAGATAGATACCTGACTGAAATATTTCCATAACTCTCACAGCAGACTAGTGCAGTGTCAGAATGAGGATATAGACAATAGCAACACCCTTTAGAGTGGGTGGAAGGCAATGTGGGTATGTCACTGAAGATAAATCCTGATGCCACACTGGGTTAAAAGTAGTGATAAGTCAGTGGATTGAAGGGAGCTGAGCTCAAGGAAGCAGACCACGCCCAGAACAGGGAGACCCTAGCATTCAGAGTCAGAAGCCAAATAACAAGGAGAAATCAAGAGAATGAAGGTATGGTGACTGGAAAACAGAAAAGCATCCTGACAATCAGTGATGTGAGATAAGTGGACCCAGTGGGGCAAAGCAGATTTCAGTTAGATGTACAGCCTTGCAGCCCTCATATGGGAGCAGCTTGCCACAGCCTCATCTACATTTGTTCTCTTACCCTCTAAGAGCCACCTGTGAGAAAACTTGGGCTGCAGACAGTGACAACTAAAGAACCCTCTCTGAGGGAAGCATGAGATATGAGGAAGGTAGTATTTGTGCTGCCTGGAAGGATCAGTAGGAAACTGGGGTAGCAGAAAGGAAGGAGTGCTGCGAGCTGTGCGCAAATGATTAAAGGCAGTTACTCTAAAGGTATTATTGTGGGCCTTATCTTAGTGATCACTGGGGCACTATTGTACCACGAGGCTCAGCTTGTTATGAAATAGTAACTAAGTCTAATACATGGAATTATAGGTTCTTCTGAGAATCTACTGAAAGATCATCTCCACAGAAAAATGTACAGATATATACTCTTACATATAACTTCAAGGGATTCATACAGTCTCTGAAGTCCTCATCTGAACCCTAGGTTTAGAATTACTTGTCCACAAGAAGTGGGCACTCTCCTACACTGTTGTTGGGAATGTAAACTGGTGCAGCCCCTCTGGAAAACAGTGTGGAAGTTCCTCAAAAAATTAACAACAGAACTCCCCTATGACCAGCAGTAGCACTGCTAGGAATTTACCCAAGGGATACAGGAGTGCTGATGCATAGGGGCACGTGTACCCCAGTGTTCATAGCAGCACTCTCAACAATAGCCAAAACTTGGAAAGAGCCTAAGTGTCCATCAACTGATGACTGGATCAAGAAGATGTGGTTTATCTATACGATGGAATACTACATGGCAATGAGAAAGAATGAAATCTGGCCATTTGCAGCAAAATGGATGGAACTCAAGGGTGTTATGCTAAGTGAAATAAGTCAGGCAGAGAAGGACAGATACCATATGTTTGCACTCATATGTGGAACAGGAGAAACTTAACAGAGGACCATGGGAGAGGGGAAGGGGAAAAATAGTTGGGGAGAGGGAGGAAGACAAACCATTAGAATGCTAAGAACTCTTGAATGCTGAGAACAAACTGAGGGCTGATGGTGGTGGGGGTGGGGGGAGGGGGGTGATGGGCATGGAGGAGGGCACTTGTTGGGATGAGCACTGGGTGTTATAAGGAAACCAACTTGACAATAAACTATAAAAGAAAAAAAAAGCAAATAAAGCATGACTTGTCCACAGTGTGTGGTCCAGTTGGGAAAGTACCAGTTACACCACAGGGACACTTGCGGTCTTAAAAATGTAGCAGCAAATGAATTTCTCATAATACACTGCCTAATGACAATACCAGTTCACTGTCCTGAAGCAGGGATGAGGCCCGATACTAGTCTGGTGCTATTATTACTCAGAGAAGTTGGTAGTGAGGACGCCATGGAAAATGAAGATGTAGGTTGCTTTATAAGAAATAATTTAGATGGTATTTGGAGCAGAGTTCTTCAAACTCCATTCACTGACTGTTAGATTCCTCCTTTATGGGAGGAAGTTGATGGAGATTTGGGTTTATCTGATAGGTCAGCCGTCAGCAAGTAGATATTTTCCTAATAGTTCTAAAGCTCATGTGTTTTAATTAAATTTCCCAGAGTTTCTCAAAATCCCTAAAAACTGATTCTTTTAGGGCACAGTGACATGCTGATCAGTTTTGCCTCTTTCTTCATGGGACAGGATTGTTACCAAAGAGAAAACTGCAAGGGATGTTCTGTCCAATCAGAGGAGGCTTCTTCATCCTTCAACTCCATGATGAGCTCTTATATGAAGTGGCAGAAGAGGATGTTGTTCAGGTATTTTTTGCAGTGTTTGTGTCCATTTCATAGAATATTAAGACGCTGTAGATCAGGTTAAGATGCATGAGATTTCTGGAATCCTTCCCTACTCCCAGGATGGCTATATAAATGTTGAGTCCTGCAGGGCTGAGAAAGAGCTAAAAGTGCTCAGTTTCATACTCCTTTTTATTTTTATTTTTATTTATTTAATTTGAGAGACAGAGAGACCGAGAGAGAGAGAGAGAGAGAGAGAGAGAGAGAGAGTATATGTGTGAGAGGGGGAGAGGGCCAGGGTGGAGAGAGAGAGAGAGAGAAAACGAGAGAGAATGAATCTTAAGCAGGCTCCATGCTTAATGCAGAGCTCAACTCGGGTTCCATTTCACGACCCAGGGATCATGACCTGAGCCAAAATCAAGAGTCACTTGAGGGGATGAGCACTGGGTGTTATATGGAAACCAATGTGACAATAAACTATTTGTAAAAAAAAAAAAAAAAAAGTCAGATGCTCAACTGACTGAGCCACCAGGTGCCACTCATACTCCTTTTTAAGGCAACTTTTGATTCAGGGCTGTTTTTGTTTGGGAGATGTTCCATGAGAGTTTGGAGTTCTGCCCTGCGGGTTTAAAAACTCAGCACTCACAGAAACTGGTAGAGACCTGCTCCTCAGTGCAGACCAGTTGGGATGGCTGGCTCTTTTTGGATTTTGAATTTAAAGCACCATGAGGTGAAGAACTCTAGTCTGGCCTATAACCTCAGTGGGTGGGTTGGGAAACATTCTTTGGTTGGGAAGAGAGTTTATTAACCTCTTTTTGCTGTTGTTGTTGTTTTTTTGGTAGGTAGCTCAGATTGTCAAGAATGAAATGGAAAATGCTGTACAACTTTCTGTGAAGCTGAAAGTGAAAGTGAAAATAGGTTCAAGTTGGGGAGAGCTGAAGGACTTTGATGTGTAATTATACGGCCTCTCTCTCAGGGAAACTGATGTAGGTACAACCGAGTGGAAGAGAGATTACCCTTACACTTATTTCGGGAAAACCAACACTCAAATCTTGATGGATGCGGAATAGTAATTGTAGTGAGAGTTTCAAAATGTATATCAGCATTTATTCTCTATAGCATAAAAGAACTTTTTTTGAGGCAAAATACCAAGTTTAATAATTATGTTTACTCTCAAAGAGTATGTATGAAATTGCCTTTTATAGTTCTGTGTGGCTCTAATCAGGTCCAGAACACTTGATTGAAACATGCACTTAGCACTTTGGGTCCTCATCTGTCTAGTTGAGCATGATGGCTCAATGACCGCTGTCTCTTGGGCATTTTCAGCTCTGTCCAGGATTCAGACACTTGTGATGCAGACCCCAGCAGGAGCCATCAGCAGATAGGGATTTGGTTTCTCATATGTTACCATCCTTGGGTATTTTGTGTGATTTTTCTCCAATATCAATTTAAGACTAGTGAAGTAGTATTTAAAGTAGCATTGGCTAATAAATTCTGAATTCTATAAAGAGGTAGCCTCGATATGGTTGTAGTCTATGAATGGATTTTCATGAAATTGGTTTCTTCTTCCTTTTCCCTTCTCAATTCATTCAATGAATGTGTTTGCAATACTTAGGTATTATAAAATAAACTACACCTCTTCAAGAGGTATCCTGTTCTGTAAGATCAGATGTTTATACTACAATTTAATGTAATACTGCTAGAGAAGGAAGACACCCCTGGATCCATCTCTCACTGCCTCTTTCTGTGTTGGTGGTATAGTGAGAATACCCATGCTGAAGAGGTTATATTTTATAATCAGTCAGAGGTTTATAACTGACATTTTTGCTGTTGAAATAAAATGAATTTATAAGAAACTTTATATCGGCAACTCAGTTTTTTAAATTGTATTTCATTTAAGGGTATCTGAAACCTGTGTTCCTAGTATTTATTCGGAGATTTGTGTCATTGAGTTTGTTCAGCAATGTCTGTGCACATAGGAAATGTTTCTTTTATTCTTAGTCAGTCATCAAAAGAGCTCTTTTATGTTTATTATCTAGACTTTTTAAAAAGACAGTTGCTTTGTAAACAAAGTGTAATATACTATTAGTAGTGACCTATTAGTGCACAAAATACTCAGACATGACTTTCTGGGGGTGAGAGGGAGTGGGCAGAAGATGGCACAGATAAGAGGGAAGTTATAGCATTATTTCTTGAGTTTTTTCCATATTCACCTCTACCATCTTTCTCCGAGAGAAAAGCGGTAGTGCTGTCACTGTTCACATGGCCTTGAGAAGGCGGCATAAGAGAAGGCTCATTCTGTTTACTTATGAGTATTCTCCATGTGAGTATTCTCTAAGCATGAGTGCAGACATATAGGTCATCTCCACCTGATTTTCAGCAGCACTTGCTCTGTATGTGTAGTCACATGCATTTTCTCTTCCTTTTGATTTATCAGCTGGCCTTAAAACAGTCCTTGCTTTGCATGACTCAGTATGCACAAATTCCAGTTACCATAGTTTACTTAAAGAACACCAGTGCCCCCGATAACTCAAATTTCAGCTACCATGGTATTATAACTAAGTAATTGCATAAAGTTCAAACTTCACTTTTAAGTCCACGAATCCTTCCATAAACAACAGGTGAGCACTGGGGTAAGCAGAATGCCCCCATTCCCATCCTAACCCCTCAAACCTGTGAACACGTTGTATTAAATGTTAAAAGGGGCACTGATGTGATCAACTTAGAGAATTTAATTGCTTTCTGACTGTTTTATATAGATCCATTGTTCCTTGCTTCTTATCCTGCTATATTTTTATTTTGTTTTCTTCCGGTATCAGTATGCTTTGATTTCTTTATCGAGTTCTTTTGTATAACTACTATAGGTTCCCTTGTGGTTACCATGAGGCTTACATAAAATTTATCAAAACTATAACACTCTATTTTAAACTGATAACAACTTAGCTGCTATTGCATTTCTAAACTTTATACTTTTACCTCTCCTTCCCCTCACATTTTAGGTTATTAATGTTATACTTTATTTTTTACATTGTGCATACAATAATAGATTATTGTGCTTTGGGTTATTTTTACTATGTTTTTTTTTTAACTTTTAAACTAGAGTTGTAGGTTAATTATGCACTTCTATTACCATATTATGGAACTTAACTTTGACTACGTATTTACCATTACCAGTGAGTTTTTCTACTACCTTGTTTTGTTTTTAGGATGTTAATTAATTTCCTTTTACTTCCACTCAAAGAACTCCCTTTAGCATTTCCTGTAAGGCAAGTCTGGTGGTGATGAATTCCCTCAGGTTTTGTTTGTTCAGGAAAATCTTTATCTCATCTTCATTTTCGAAAGGACAGCTTTGCTGGGCATAGAATGCTTGTTTGATAGCTTTTTCTTTCAATATTTTGCATATATCATCCTATTCTTTCCCAGCCTGGACAGTTTCTGTTGAGAAAGATGTTCTCTTGTATATAACTTGTCTCTTCTCTTCCTGCTTTCAAAATTTTTGTCTTTGATTTTTGACCAACAATAATGTCTCACTGTAGCCCTATTGAGACTCAGCCTATTTGGATTCATTGGGTCTCATGGATCTGAATATCCACTTCTCTTCCCAATTTTGGGAAGTTTTCAGCCATTATTGCTTTAAATATATTTTCTATCCCTGTCCTTTCTTCTGATTTTCTTATAATGAGGATATATGGGTTGTATCCCATCATACTCATAGGCTTTCTTCACTCTTTTCCACTCTTTTTTCTTCTTGCTTCTCTGAGTGGACAACCTTAAGTATCTTATCTTCCAGATTACTGATCTTCCTTTGACATTGTTTGAACATATGTTATTCAAGCTCTCTATTGAACTACTCAATCCAGTCATTGTATTTTTTGGCTCTTGGATTTTTGATAGTTTATATTTCTTTGTTGAACTTTGTGTTTTGTTCGTGCATTGTTTTTCTAGTTTTGTTCGGTCATCTGTGTGTTCTTGTAGTTCATGAAGCTTCTTTAAGAGGGTTATTCTGAACTCTTTGATTTCCATTTTTTTATGGTTAGTTATTAGAGCTTCATTAGTTTCCTTTAGTGGTGTCATATTTACCTGGTTTTTTGTGATCCTTGATTCTGTCCATTGGTCTCTGTGCATTTGAGGAAGATGCTTTATTTTGTAGGCTTTAGAGGTTCCTTTTGGTAGTGATAGTTCTTCACCAGTCCACATGATTTGGTATTCTGGATGTGTCATCTGGTAACGTCCTTGGGCCAATAGGGCTTGTTATCAGGATCTGTCTTTGGACAAGGCCATTGCCCATGATTTGAAGTTGAAGGGCAGGAGGATGCTGCTGGCTGTGAAAACTTGGATAGGACTACTGGTTTGATTCCCTGCCCTAAAGAGGCTATATGATGGATTTGGTATTTGCCTGGGTTCTCTGCTCAGGTTTTCTAGATGATTGGGTCTAGGTACTATACTCAGCAGTAGGTGTGGACAGCTTCACTGTCCTGGTGGGTCGACAGAATGGGCCCCAAAACCTGTAGTGCTCATTGTTTGGGGACCCAGATCAGGCTAGATTGTACACTGCATTTCCTGGCCAGACAGGGCTACTGGTTTTGCTGTGCAGATGGAGAAAGCCCAAGTCTGTGCTTTCTTTTCAAGTGCCACTTTAATAGGGGTGTAATATGGGCTCTGCAGCTTTGTGTGTACTGTGTTACGTCCTGTGGTCAAACGTGGTGACACTAGATTATCCATCGTTCCTGACTTTCATGACCTTGAAAATGATAAATGCAGGGAAGTCATTTTATAGAAATGTCTCTCAATTTTATTTTGTTCAATATTTCCTCATGGTTAGGCCTGTATTATATATTTTTGGCAGAATTATTACAGAGGTGATGTTGCCTTCTTCTTATTACATGCTGTCTTGTGGTTCATGATGTTGATTTGTTCCCTTACTAATGATGGTAACTTAGGTCACTTGTTCAAAATAGTGCATATCAGGTTTCTATAGTATAAAATTTAATTTATTTCTTTATGATTAATAGTTTTTGTGAAGACGCTTTGAGAAAATGGAAATATCCAGTTCCTTCATTACATTTTAACCCACTAGTTATTGCATCCACTGCTTTGTTGCCCCTAATTTTCAAGTGATTGACAAAAAAGTAATTTTTAAATTCTATCCGCATTTATTGGTCAACATTCTATTGTAAGGAAGAGCTTTCCTTTCTAATTAATTAATTAACATCAGTGTGGACACACGGTAGCTATTTTATTCAGATAGTATCATTAGTTTTGATACTCAGATTATCCCAGATTTTGCCTGCATGGGCCCTCAAAGGGCCTTCAAAAGCTGGCTTCTGTGTCCTTTTGACACATCCCATCATTCTTTGAATACTTGATTTTCTGGAATAAAAAGATGTTCCAGCCTTGAAATCAGCTAGTTCCTGATAAAGCCCCAGTTCCTTTTAGCAAAGAATATGTTTAGAAATCAATTTCAAAGCACTAGATGTGTTCAGTGTTCCTGGGGTGGTATTCCTAGTCCTCTCAGTGTTCAGAATTAGGAGATACACACACAGACACACACACACACACACACACACACCTTTGCATCACAGGTATGTATATATGTTTGTATGTATGTACATAAAATTCACACTGATAGTTCCAATTCTAATCCAATACTATAGGATTTATTTTCACATTCCCTTCCTTTTTTTAAATGTTTATTTTTGAGAGAGAGACAAAGCACAAGTGGGGGAGGGGCAGTGAGAGAAGGGGACACAGAATCTGAAGCAGGCTTCAGGCTTTGAGCTGTCAGCACAGAGCCCAACGTGGGGTTTGAACTCACAAATCATGAGATCATGACCTGATCCATAGTCAGATGCTTAACCAACTGAGCCACCCAGGCGCCCCTCACATTCCCTTTTATTTGTACTTCTCCATCATTGAGAAACCTGGCTCTTGTAGCCTGAATATATTTGCTTAATTGCTCAGTCCTTTATCTCCAACTGCTGAGCTGCCTTCTGTCCTGTGCCTATCTCTCACAGGCCACCATTACTGTCATGTCAGCCACCTCACTCTGATTCTGTCCTCCTCTTGGCTGTCACACTCACCTGCCACTGTGCACTCCTTGCATGGGGCTGTAATCAACAACTTAGATTGGTTGACTTTTGGACTGAATGAATGGAAAAAAAGGAAAGGAGGAAGGAAGTCAAATCAGTATTTTAAATATTGAATGCATATATGTGAAGCCTGAGGATTGTAGTTCAAAAAAGATTGTAGTTCAAAGAAGATAAGGATCCTTTTGAGAAAATTCTGATGAGGGGGTGCCTGGGTGGCTCATTTGGTTGAGTGATCAACTCTTGAACTCAGTTCAAGTCATGATCTCACAATTCTTAAAATCGAGCCCAGTGTCAGTCTCTGGCTGATGATGCAGAACCTGTTGGATTCTCTTTCTCTCTCTCTCTCTCTCTCCCCCCAACTCCCACTCCTCACCCACTTGCGTGCTCTCTCTCTCTCTCAAAATAAATAAACATTAAAAAATTCTGAAGGAAAGACAATATTTGGATTTTAAAGGGTCTGTTTTTACATTTTCACTATTGATTGAAAAACAGTTCTTAGCCTATGGTTCGTTGGTTGTTTTATTCCATTTTTATATGGAACGTAAACTAGGAGGGAAGTTGTGGTAATGAGAAAGTCTTGAGATGATTAGCATTTGGAAAAATAACCTTAATCAGCTAAGTCCACAGTATAGGTAAATATAAAGAAAGTGCCTGAAAAGGAATTAACTGTGCAGATGAAAGCCAGAAGGGCAGGAGAGCACTGTCTTTCTGGGGGACTTTTGGAGGTTGTGGGATTAATGAATGTACTGATATAAGCCCATAATGGTTTATGTTTTTGCCTGAATGGGATTAAATCCTGAGCTTTAAGGAAGTCAAATGTTCATACAACATTTACTGTATGAATGTTGAGTTTATAAATACATCTTATTCAGCCTCCGTTTTTTATTTTGCACCCTCACCAAACTTAGTTTAACTTGTAATTCACCAAAGGTCTAATCAGTCAATATCCTCAAAAATTGACTGTAGAGTCTTCCAAACAAAAGTTACACAACTCCCCAGTTTAAAATTTGGGGAAATTTGGGGTGGCTATTCTACCCTTTTGGATTTATAAACTCTAGCAAAATCTATGAGTTTGGAGAACTTGTGTTTAGTCTTCTTTCTTTTTGTATTTTAGTTCAAACAAATATTCTGCACATGCTCCCCACCCACCTCTCTGCCTTTTTAAAAACAATTATACTTTGCAAAACCGTGGTTCAAAGTGTTGCAAATGAAGGTCTTACCTCTGTCTGTATTTAATCTTGGCAAAATGGTTAGTAGTGTATGACATCATAACATAAGAGCATCTATGTACAAACATATACAATTTTATTGATATTTCTACAGACTACAAGAATTTTAAGTATAGTCACAATTGCTGAGTGCAACAGAAAAATAGTAATTTGTCATTTTCTGAAAAGATGCAAAAATTCTGAAGATGAAAGAAAGATACATCAATGATGTCATCTGTTTCTTATTTCCTAGAATAAAACATCACATAATTAAGTACTAAAAATTATAGGTTATTAGAGATTTTGATTCTGTGTACACTTGTCCATAACCACCACCTAGTTTATTTTCGGCTTTGCGGTTAAGAAGCGTAGGCCAAGACCAGAGGGAGCAGTATGAGAGGAGAGAACTCTCAAGTTTTCTCATTAAGTATTATTGCCTTGGATAGGCAGACTCTCCTTTTTAAATGTGAAAGCAGTCTTTCCGGGCACAGATAGTGAGTTACAGACACTCTTCTCCCTTTAAAAACAAATCCAGTAACCAGGAAAATAAATCCAAGTGGCCCTGGGAGCTAAGACAGCAATCAAAAAGGAACTGTTCTTCCTTCTTGCTAAGATCTTGTCCAATAAAATATACTATGGCAGAATAGGTACCTAGTACCTATGTCTCCTCCAAATGAAGAATGAATAATAAATTTGGACCTGATTTAATAAATGATTGTTTTAATTTCCCCTATTAAACTATTAAGAATTAGTTTCCACTTAGCTTTACATATTGTTGAATTTCTTATATTTCTTCTAGTGTCTTGTGATGTCACATGTATAAGACAATCAAAACCTAGATGTTTGAGTAGGAATAATTAATGGCCAAGTCACATGGGAGAAAATCACAAAGACAGAGGTATTTAAAGTTAATAGGGCCTTCCCTGGTCAGAAATTTGCACAGAACATTTGTTTTGGGTTTCAACACAATAATTATCAAACCAGACAACACTGTATCTCTTACATTTTGTCTTCCGTGACCCCTCAGAAGTGGGGCTTGGATACCAGCGAAGGTAGACAAATGTGTCTTCCTTAATTGGCCAGAAAGCTGTGTTGGTCAGTGTTGGCTAACATTGGAACCACGTTGAGGACTTTCAAAATTACCCATGGTTGGTTCCCACTCCAAGAGATTTTGATATAATTGGGAATTATAAAAGCTCCTTAGGTGATTCTTATGTACAGCCAAGGTTGAGAATCAGTTCCCTACGTAAATATATAAATAAGAACAGCCATCTGTGCCTCTGGTTTCTCATTAGAATCTCTTCCACTTAACTCTGGCTCCCATGTCCCTCCGCATTCCAACTCTCTTGTACCAAACTGGCACTTCCTTTCACTTTGCCAAGTAAGACCTTATCTATTCTGCATTTTGTCCTTTTAGAGCTATTTTGTATGCAAATATGTACACTAAACTTGCTACACAACCACCATACTCCCTGGAATGGTGCCATCCAGAATACACGACTTACTAGGGTATTTCTGGCACCTGGATCAATGTGTATGTGAAATAGTATGTAGTCAGTAATGGGGTTGGTATTCTAGAGGACATAGGTGAGGAAGTTGTGAAGGCTACCACTTTTCTCCTGAATCAGAGCAAGACCTGATAGAAATGTCTGACTCCTTTTGGCATTACCATCTCTGAAGAAGGTGGTCAAGTTAAAATGTCTTTCCATTGGGCCAAATTTAATCACACAGATATACTCATGGGTTGTCCCAATGATCCTAAACCAAGGAGAGGATTTTTGGCTTACTTTTCTAGAGCTGCTTCATTTTTCCCTTCTGCCAAACATTTTATAACTAAGTATTTAATTTCAAAAAGCTCATCTTCATCTTCTTCAACCAGCCTTGGGCATAATCTCTTATTTTTTCTTTCTCAAAGTCCTGGTAATCCCTTAATGCAAATAACAGATAGATGGTACATTTAATATTTGACACATGGGTCACATTAAAAGGGACTCCAACAGTAAACCTTTTCCTCTTATAATTCCTTAAGATCTTTGAGGACTAGAAACCCGGATTCTGATTTATTAACTTGAGAATCACTCCAAGGTTATATAAAAGGTTTGAAAAATTGTCTTTCTGACTAAATTATCAGAAAAATCTCCCTCAGTTCTGTCACTATTCTTCCAAAGTTAGATAATGACCCCAATGTGATTGAGACATTGAGTCTGAGTCTCAAATATAAGAAGCAAAGTCAGTAGTCCTGCTTTTGTAGGGGATTAAATGATAAATCAATCATCCTTCCCTCCAAACACCAAGGTTAATGGATGATTTCATGGTAGGGGTTATTGCTCACATTATTAAAACCAGGAAAACAAATACTTCTAGCTGCTTATTGGTGAATAGAACACAAAGACCCATTTTCTTCTGGGACAGTAAGAAGGGCTTATCTCCTGAAGGAGTGATAAGGAGATGAGGTCAACTTAAGAGGCTGTAGTTTTCAAATCTTATCTGCTGATGCTACCATAGCAGATATAATGTAATTTTGATGATGACTAAGGCTCAGAGTCATTTTTTTCTATCATTGTCCACGTTACTATGCATATTTTTCTTATGTTCCAAGAAATGTCTTCATTTAAATAGTAGAGAACAGAGTTTTAAAGAATTACATGGATCAACAGTACTCATTTTCCAAAGATGATGATGATAAGGTGGTGGTGGTGGTTGTTGTGATGGTGTGTGTGTGTGTGTGTGTGTGTGTGTGTGTGTGTGTGTGTGTGTACACACGCATGCGTGCTAAAGTCAATGTAACAGAACGGAAATGTTCAAAGAGAAAAATCATATCCACATTAGATTCTTGTTATTGCTGTCTCTTTGAATTATAAAAATAATTCTGATGCAGTAAAACCTCATTAATTTATATTCCACTAATCAGGAGTTTGGGAGATGAAGTTACCCTTACGTTAAGAAAGGGTTTACAAAAATGATATTGAAAGACATATTTAAACTACTTAAAAGAATTTATTAATTTCAAGCATTTAGAAGCACCTGTTTACTTCCAACTGATGTGCTAATTATAAACATTTGATTTATTCACTAGAACCAAAGTTTTAAGCACTTCTGTGAAATGCTATATTGTTCTTTTTCATGGTTTTTCTGTATGCTTTAAAATATTCTATAATTGTTATTTTTCACTGATTCATATAAGCTTTTTTCAAAATAGTATTTTATTGCATATGAACCACACATGTAATTTGGGGTGTAATAATTTGTCTTCGTAAGTTATAATATTTAATTTTATACAAGACATATATTATCACACTTAATCTCTCTTTAAATAATGTAGATCAGTGGCTCTCAACTGGGATCAATTTTGGCAATGGCTGGAGACATTCTTTATTTTCTTCTTTATTATCATTCTTTCTTTTTGCTACTAGCATCTAGCAGATAAGTCCAGGGATGTTGCTAGCCATCCTGCAATGTAAAGGGCGGTTCCACAGCAAAGAATTTTCTATTAATAGTGATAGTGCTGAGAAACTCTGATGTAGAACAAGTTAAATCCAATCTTACTGAGTCTTTCAGAGATAGTCACTGACTTTGATACCACTTTGGACTGAATTTCATTGTTCCTAAAATAATATTTTGCTCTTTTAGTTTAAGTTATAGAAATGATAAAGTATCTATTGAGAAAATCAGAAAAGTGAGCTTTTAAACCTGATGATACAAATAGTATACTGAAATATCTAAATTCTGATCTCAGGTCTCTTTAATATTTTTAGTGTATAATGTTATATATCATGTTTTTATTTCCAAGTCAGGTTACTCTAAGGCTTTTCTCAGGAATGGTGAGATTCCTGGAGAAGCTTTTTTGAGAAATTAGGAGAATTCAAGGACTCTGAGAAATTCTTTCCTGGTATACATTTTCTGACTCTATAATCTTTGCTCTTCTCAAAATTACTGAGAACATTTAAAGGAAGTACCACTTCAAAAAAAAATACACTGAGAATAAAAGAAAAATCTAAAAACAATCCCAAGTAAGTACTATTTTGGGCTACTAAAATAACCTGGACTTCAGGAAAATGCTGAATTCTTAAGAAACACAAATGCAAATCCAGTAAGACCTGGAATGATCAAAATCCAATTAGACAGACCCATTAATTTCTTAAAACAGATTCTTTTTGAAGGAACAACATATTACAGGATGGGTCCTGGAATCTGCATACATTCATTTTCTGTGACTTTTAACTTCCAGAATCATGTTAAATAATGATAGCAAGCGTCTTTCTTTCTTTCTCTCTTTCTTTTCTTTCTTTCATTCTTTTGCCTCTAGTAGTTCACTGTTAGAGTTATGATAGAGAACTTTTATCATATTAAGGATATTCTTTATCCCACTTTTAAAGTTTTTAATAAGGAGTAGGTGTTTGGTGTCTACTGACATAGTTTGTGGCTTATTAGTGACAAAATTATTGATTTTCATATCATTAAACTCTCTCTATATTTCTGTTGTCCATGATGGTGACTAAGGCCAAGACTGCAAAAATTTTATAAAGATTTTCAATAATAAGTATTGAACCAAAAAGAGTTTACTAATGAAAGCCCTTGTTAGTCAGAAATGTAATAAATCAGAATCCCTTTCCCAAAACATGAACTGAGGTTTTACTGAATCATACTGAAGAGAATGACCAGTTTGGTCTGTGAGTGTCAGGCTGCAAGAGCACCTTTGGATTGAAGACCCCACTGGGCTTGAGCAGTAATATCCTGTGTAATTGGCAGACAAAGATACAAATGGAGCATTAAAAATATACCACTTTAGAAACTGAAACCAGAGTGTGTGAAATCAGTTCTCAAAGCTAACTTCATTGTTCCTATAGTCTAGTTTCCCCAAACTTTTCATCAACTCCCCTACAGAGCACAAGCCAGACTGAAAAAATGCTTTGAGGTGACCAAGCCCTGCATGGTTTATGACTAAAAATAGCAACTTGTTCTGGAGATGATAGAAATGGAAATAGTTGTGTTAGGAATAATTTAATATACTGGTAATACTTGATTATGACTGATAACTGTGATGATGTAAAATATTATGGAGAGAGAAACATTAATCAGACTCTTGCCATAAGAATTCAATAATGTCATAGTATAATGAAAGTTATAGATGAGAAGAAAATTCTGGTTTTCTTTTCTTTTTCACTTGGGTATGGCAAATGTACTTGAAATACACTGATATCTTCTAATGCAGATTTTTTGAATTGTCAGGTGTGGCCCAATTTATAAAAATAGTTTGCCATAAATCTTTTTTCTTCTGTCACAACATGCTTGGTTTTTTTTTCTTTTCCTCTTAAGATGTTAATTTATCATGCAAAGATTTTTTTTTTTCATTAAGTGCATTAATGCTTTTGTTTGTACAGGATTTTTTTCAAACCAGAAGGACTCCCCGTAGTTCCTAAATGTAAATCCTTAGCAAATGACATGCCAAGATGATAGCTCCATTCCACGCTGGGAAAAGGCAAATTCAGCTGTGTCTTGGGATTTTAACCAGGGTTCCAGCCTTTGGGTTGTACAGTGTCTCTAATAAATTTCCCTTATGATAACTTCAGATGGACTGTAATGGAACATTTTGTAGAAGAAACTGGCTTCTAGCAAGTTGAGTAGTGATGCTGGGAATAAATTTGGTTTCCCTGAATAATGGTTTCTCAAAGCAGTCAACAGCTTCTTTAGAAGTTTAGAATTGGTACCATTTCTTATCCTTATATTTCAGCATTAACTGCAAAGAAAATAGTCACAATAAAATGTTTTTAGAAGTCTTTAAAAGTACTAATCAAAGCAAGTTCATATGAGCTAATCATGCATATCTAACTAAATTACAAAATTCAGAAAACTTCATTTTTTGGAATAAGGTACATATGAAAAAGATTTTTAAAAAATAAGCTGTAAAGACTCAGCTGATTTTTAATGATTGAAGCAAAAAGTAGTGTGTAGATTCCTGCTTCTGGTGCCTCTCACACCTTTTTTTTTTTTTTTTTTGAGGGGGAATTATGTAATGTACCTAAGCACCTTTCTAGTAGCAGGTGCACAGTATAGATACAATAAATTAGAGCCAATGAATAATTTTCTTTTAAATAATCTCCTAAGGTAAAGCAGTATTACTACAGTATTTAAAAACAGTTTCTTCCAAATACTGGGGGAATTAAAATAGTCATAATGAGATTCAAGCTGCCTTGGCTCTCATGCAGGATCACTTACAGTGGCATTCAGGTGGGACCTGAATGTTTAAAGCTATTGCTGGATAAAGTTTCCTCTATTAAGCAGTTTACCTCGTGTGCATGTTTGGAAAATGCTTCCGCACTGGTCATCATGCCTGCAGTTTTCTCCTCCAGCTCTCCTAGCCTCTGTCCTCTCTCATCAAGTGCGATCCGGGCACGAGTCAGCTCTCCCATCACCCCTCCGGCCGCACCTTTCATCCCTTCTATACCACCTGGACCAGGAATGTGTTGTGCAAGGCTGCGTGATGCTTTTCCTGCTGTAGCTTCCCCAACTGAGAATTCAAGCCATAGCAATTTAAAACCCATTGTCAGTAATTCAAATGATTATAATCAAGCTTATCACCAAAGTACTTACATTAAATCCTATCATCATAATTCTCACTGAGAGAGAGAGACATACTTGGTCCTATCACAGATATGTATTTGGAGATGTTGGCATTTACCCACCTATAAAAGAGACTGAGACTGTGAGGTAACGGTATTGTTACTGCCTGTCTTTGTGCATATGTGTGTGGATTCCATGCAATATGGCATCACTGTATTTCTTGACATTGCTGAAATGGGAGCTCACAATATAGGTGATTTCATATTTAACCCATATTAGGATATGTCCCAACCTTGGGCCAGTTCATTTGTTTAAATTTCTGCCTAAGTCGTCGTTCCTACCATCTCTGTTGATCTCACTGTCATCCTCTGTAGGCCTCAGTTGTTACTGTTTTAAATTGTGTGTTGAGGGAAAGTAAAATACTAAAGAACAGGGTCGATGCCTGATGGACACGAGTATACATATGTTGAAATTCTGACTTTATAAAAGAATAATATTTTGTCTACCATTTACAAAGTTCAGTTAATTTTAATGAATTTTTAGGAAGTTTTTAATTGAAAGACAGCTATCTTGGTAGAAATTTGGTGAGCATTCTCAGGATGTAACATTAGGAATGGAATTAAGATTTTTTTTTTTAAATAAGAGCCTTACTGAGACATAATTCACATACTTTATATATGTATACAGTTCAGTGGTTTTCAGTGTACTGACAGAGTTGTGCAACTACCACTACTATCTAATTTTAGAACATTTTTGTTACTCCAGAAAGTTTAAACTCTGTGCCCATTAGCCATCTGTCCTTGCCCAGTGCCTGGAAACCGCTATTTGCTTTCTGTCTCTATCGACTTGCCTATTCTGGACATTTTATATAAATGGAATCATATAATACATGGTTTTTTTTTGTCTTCCTTCTTTAACTTAGTCTTATTTTTGCAAGTATGATTCATGTTGCAGCATGTATCAGACTTTATTTGTTTTTATGGCTGAATAATATTCCATCATATGGAGGCATCTAGATCTTTTGCTTGGTTAAAAGTTCAAGAGAAAAGGAGTTTTGATCTGCAAGCCTAAATAGTGGTGAGATATTCTGGAAAACATATTCTTCTTTCTGAAAATGTTCCCTAGTATCTTTCTACTCCTTTTCAATTATTGTTTGTCAAAGTTTCACTGGAAGAATTTTAAAGTAATTTATTCTGTAGCATTGATAAACCTTGTGTTCTGGATAAAGAATCTGTTTCCCAGCAGTGGTTAAAGGCGGCAGATCCATAAACATTTTTACCAGAATTCAGTAACTGAATATCTTCACCTGCCTGTGGGTATGATCTATTTGCAAATGATATATATTCATTAGCTTACTAATTATTTGTATGAATTGCATGCATTGTTTTTATTAAACCATTTCCTAATGTTAAGTAACCAACTTTATTCATATTTGGTAAAAATAATTTTCAATATATTGAAGCAAAAAAAACCCTAGTCTAGAATTTGAGATCATACATTAAGTTATACACACACACACACACACACACACACACACACACACACGTCTTCTATTTTGTGATACAGTTTCATAATCAGGAGTTTACTTACAGAGCTCTTCTCTGTCAAACGTTTGTCCACTTCCACCAAACAGTCCCTTGAGAAAGCCTCTATTTTGAGCTTCTGGTGTCTCTATGGGAATAAACAAATCTCCTAGCATGTCCTGTGTCAAAATCAAACAAAAAAGCATTAGAGCAACTAAAAATAAATTAATGATAATAATAAAATACTGTGTCTTTTCACATAATGAAAAGACAATCTGGTTTCCATCTATTTTCCTGGTGATTTTTGCTTTGCTCTCAGTTTTCTTTCTGGCATGTCTTTCTCCACCTCCTTTTCCTTCCCTTCTTCTGTAATTGACATCCTAATTTTTTCATTTTTCTCCCTCTTCTCTTCTCCCCTTTACAGTTAGAAAGCGTGAGAAGTTAATATATTTACCCTAGGATTAATTTCCATCTGATCAGTGACTTGCAGTCTGGGATGCTTTTCCTTTTTCAATTACTATAACCTCTTGCCTGTCTGAACTCCCTTTCCTGAATTAAGCATGGACTATTTCCTATGAAGTAGGAAGCCTTTGGGGTTATATGAAGGAAGTTTGGATTTGTTTTTATATGAAGTACAAAATTAGGAAATGTTTAAAGACAAATGAGTCAAAATACGCAGCTGCTGCATAGTAAGATACAATTGTTTTCAATATTTGATGTGCTTTAGAATGACTGGGGAAATACCTTGTTAGAAACACAGATGCTTGGGCGTCATTCCACACATACCAAGTCAGAATCTACATAACTGTCTTCTGGTTATCTAAATTTTTAATGTGCTCCTCAGGTCTTTCTGAAGCAGACCAAAATTTGAAAAACATTGGTAAGGAGGAAAGAACTTCAACCAAAAGTCAAGAGATCTGTGATCTAATATCAGTTTGTCCATGAACCTGCAGCATGAGTCTCACTTCTTACCAGATCTGCACACTTGCTCCTGGATCCCTTGTCTTTGGAAGTGGCAGCACCATTTACTCAGCCAGAAACCCAAAGATAATTATTAATTCCTTCCTTTTGCTCACTGCTACATCTCACACTTTCCAATCCAACTGATTATACTTTATTACTATGGAATCCACTAACTTTTCTCCATTCTCACTGCTGGTTGCCTTACTTTAAGCCACTATTATTTTTGGCCTTATTTTTTTTAATATTTTTATTTATTTCTAGGAGCTAGAGAAAGAGAGACAGCGTGAGCAGGGGAGGGTCAGAGAGAGAGGGAGATACAGACTCTGAAATAGGCTCCAGGCTCCGAGCTGGCAGTCAGCACAGAGCCCAACGCGGGGCTCGAACCCACGAACCGCGAGATCATGACCTAAGCGAAAGTCGGACGCTTAACCGACTAAGCCACCCAGGCGCCCCTATTTTTTTTTTTAAAAAAGCTCCTAATTGTTCTCTCAAATTCTTCAAAACCACGTGCAACCAGAATACTAGTTTTAATAAACAAATTTGCTAAACCTTTTTTGATAACTTCCTATTCCCCTTGGGATAAATGCCAGATTCCTTAAGGAGCTCACAGGGTGCTCCAAGATCTGCTTTTGAATAATTCTCCAGCACTATTGCTCCACCCTTTTCGCTGTCTAACTCTGCACTTTGTTGGCAGTTTCCTGAACCCCTGGGATTTTTGCATGCCACTACTCTGCCAAGAATATAATTTACTTTTCCATTCCCAGCCATCCACCACTATAGACAACTCTTATTTACCCTTTACAACCCTGTTCTAACTAGCCTTCCCTGCTATCCCGTCAACCCAGGGGCCCCTGTTCCATGTCTCCTCAGTGCTGCACAGCCACATACAGACGGTCTCTTTCACAGAGTATGGTGGTTGTCTGTTGACTTGTCTTCCTCCACCCTAGCAGGTAAAGACTTTTATCTTAGCTAGAATCTAGACAAGTACCAGGCATATGGTAACCACTTAAAAAGCATTTGTTGAACACAATAATAGAAACATTATTATTTATTTTTCAAAACATACTATATTCCAGGCACTGTGCTCAGTTCTTACTTAATTCTCATGACAGTGCTCCAAGGCAGAATGTACAGGTTGGTTAAGTAAAATTCCCAAAGTTATGCAAGTGGGCAAAATACAACTTAAATAGTTCAGAGCTTATACTTTCAACCTCTGTATTAAAATGAATGGGTTTTAGTTTTCTGTTTTGTGAAATAAAGGAGGTGAACCAATTAAATCTCTAAGATGCTCTTTTAAAATTTTGTAACCACTTTTAGGTTATCCAAGGTTGGTTTTTTTTTTAAAAGTAGGCTTCCATTTTACTTAGTCACATAGTAACAAAAATAATTACAGTAATGATAATATGAGTAAAGGGATTAATAGGGGACATTTATTAAAAATATATTTCAGAATCTAAATATCTTAATGAGTTATTTTTTTTTCCTAATGGGGCATTTATTTTCCAGGTAAAAGATACCTACTCACATTTGTATGTCTTTGAAATGTATGAGGTTATCCAAGGTTTTGCTAAGCTTTGATACCTATTCTGTTTCAAGGCTCTTCTCGCTGCTATGATAAAACACAAATGTCTCATTCTAACCCACAGGATATGTATTTGTTTTATATGGCTCTTAATCAAAATTTAGACTTCTTTTTTTAAAAAGTCCATGAACTCCCTAAATTGTATGCAAAATTTTTGTGTGCACATGCATATTCCCCACCTTGGAGGGAGAGTTTATAATCTTAAAGGGGATTCCCCATAGTGAAAAGAAAACCAACAACAAACAATAAAATAACCAAACAAAAAATCAACCATTAATGTGTATGATCTTTGCATACTCCCCATCAGTCCCCCTCTTTTTCTAATTATTTTCTGTGTATACCTAGACCCACACTAAACTTGACAGGGTCACAATGATGAACATATATTCAAAACATATCTAGGGAAGGCATATTTATTGCCTGGCCCAATAATATTTAGCTTTTAGATATCCCTCTTGTTCTCTTTTTACAACCAAGTCCAATGCTTATTCATAAATGTGTCTGACCTACCTGTAGATTATCACACATCTCTTGGCTGTATGTTAACCGCTGAATTTCAGTGGGAGAGACGAGGTATAATGCCTGGCCTTCATTGGTAAAACAAAACGTCCGTGCTATCCTCATGTCTGTCAGTGGCAAATAATTAACATCCAACATTGGGCGAAGACTAGGTAGGCTGAATGGAAGGAAGCAAATCCACATTTCATATTCAAGTTGTTAGAAGTTTTCATTTCTCTGTGTAAAATGTACAGTTTCTTACATAAAAAGTTCTTTTTATACCACTATTTAATGGTTGTTTCTTTTTATTCTCTTGAAGTCTCAGTGGTACAAAACTAGACTTTCACATAAAATCATATACACACAAAAAATCATGGGCCCAGTACTTTCTCTTAATCCACACAGATACTTAGCAAATATTTTGAAGGGTGGATTAAATGCAGTGACCAGCAATTTCAGAATACTTTTTGCAGCATTTCACAGGTTCCTACAATGTGGTTGTAGTCTTTGGTTATGAGAGAAGAATTACTGCAATAAAGTACTTGGTCTACTGTCTCCTTTTAAGGCAAAACTCCTGAGTCTGAGGAGGTTATGCACTGATGGAGACATGAAATGGATCCAGTTCGCTGTGCCTGGCAATGGAGTGGCTTTACTCCCCCTTCCTCTACTCCCTCTATACACAGGGAATGAAAATTACCTATGACTTAGGACACCTGTGCTGAAGGCATGCTTAGTAAATAAACGGTTAGGGCTGTAAAGGAATGAGAATAAGTTATAGATAATAGATCAGAATTAGGCATAGCCAAATGAATACCACTCATCTCCAGTGTCTTACCAAATAGCTATAGTCTTATCCTTATGTGGTAGCCCATGATTTTGCTTAAATAGTCATCAGAATTTCCCTTTGGATATGGTCACAACAGCCAGTTCTGCAAACTAATGAAGAAACTAGTCTCATTGCTTATAAATCACACCTCTAATACCAAAAGGAGAAAAACAAACTTGTCATTAAATCTCAAGCTTTGAAATTGTTCAACTGATACTGGTGTGCATAATGATTTTAAATTATCCCAGATCACAAAACCACTATCTTGAAGAAAAATGCTGATTTCTTTTATGAAAGTAGTTTGTTATTACAAGTTAAGCCCTAAAACGTTACCATACAGAATAGGATCTGAAATCTGTGCAACCGGAACAAGCTTTCCATGAGGTTCTAGCACTGTGTTGTCCAATATGGTAGCCATTGGCTACATATGGTTATTGAGCAGTTGATATGTGGTTTGCATGAACTGAGGTATTCTGTAAGTGTAAAATATGTACTGGATTTCAAAGACTTAGTATTTTATAAGTAATTAAGGTCTTTAGGCTGTGAGCCAAAACAAACCCAGTTAAACAGACTTCCATGATAGATTCTGAAATTAATGGGTGGCGGTGGGGAAGGGATTCCAAAGGACTTTTCTGATAAGCTGCATTGTTTATGTAGCATAATAAAAGTAAGCCAAGAAAACAAAAATGGTTTAATCACTTTAGGTTGGAAAAGGCAAAGAGCAATTTACTTGCTAAGACCTAGGAACCATGTGCTTTTAAAGCTGAAAAACTAGACTTTTTTCTGTGCAGAGACACTTTGTAAGGAAATAGTGTCATGTAACTAACAATGGTTTTCACTTAAAGCCAAGTTTAAGAACTCATTTATAGATAAGACTCTTGTATCCCTTTCCACTACTTTCTAGGTCTGGGTACATTAGCATGTAAGCAGTCATTAGCTACCTGCCAACTACCAGAAAACTAGGTCTTGGAAAGAATGGGCTCAGTATACTTAATTTCTGATAGGATCTGGAATGATCTAGGAAAATACTTAGCATGGGAAGATGATCAAGGTCAGAAGCATGTCAATTTGAAGGATTCAGTTCTTCAAGCTACATATTACTAAAATCATCCCAAAGTAATTTCCTTTCAATATTTTTGAGATCCTCAAGAACACATAAAGATTTTCCACTAGGACATAATATCAAAGAAGACATTATCATATAAAGCAGTTTTTAAATAGAGGAGAGGAAGGCAGATAGCATCTTAACTCTTGTTGCTATGACTCCTCTTTATGAAACTATTTTTCATTTCTCAAGAAATTTCCCTCCTCATAAATGTAGATGGTAGCACATATTTATTCAAATGGAAATTAATTTTCAGATATAGTCAATACCATTTGAGAAAATAAGACCCACTAAATTTTTGTAAAAACAGTAAGTAATCACCATCAAACTAAAAATCTCGATTGTGACAACAGTTTAATGTCTTTTAACTTAAAAGAAAAATTCTCAGTTACTAAACGTGAGCTTGGGAGGGGAGGGTATGTGTGATACACACTTTTTTCCCCCTCAAAACTAAGGCATGGCCAGGAGTTAAGTCTTCATTTTCAAACAAGACTGGGATGATTTTCATGACAAATATTGAAAAATAGTTTGAGAAAGAAAAACCAGATAAAAAGAGATCAGAAATATCTAAGAGAATGATCAGAAAATAAATGATTGTTTTTAATTTTTTTAAACTTTCTCTACTTTTCCTTGGCTTACAGATTTACTATGTCTCCTCTATTAAAGAAAATCTAACAATAAAAACACTCTCTTGAAAGCCAAGTTTTGCCCTTGAACTACTTTCCCGTTTCTCATATCTCTTTTTACCACAAAGTTTCTTGAAAGAATAATCTATACCAGGGGTTGGCAAACTTTTATTAAAGAGCCAGATAGTAAATATTGTAGGCTTTGTAGGCCATATGGTCTCTTGTTATAACTACTCAACTGCCTTGTCATGAGGAAGCAGCTAGACAATATGTAAACAAATGGGTGTGGCTGCGTTAAAAAAAATCTTTATTTATGAACATTGAAATTCGAATTCCATGTGATTTTCACATATTATGAAATATACTCTGATTTTTTTCAACATTTTAAAATGTAAAATCCATTCTTAGCTTGCCAGCTGTACAATGTTAGACGAGAGGAAGGGCAGGACAGATATGGCCTGTGGGCTGTAGTTTGTCACCTCCTGATCTATACCACTGCCTCTTTCTAGCTCCACTGAAAATTTAGTTTTTGCCTCCACTATGCTACTAAGATTTGTTTTCTCAAGGATCACTAATATCCTACTAGTTGCGAGACCAGGCCGAGTATTTTCTCTTCTACTCAAACTCTTTGGCTCTCTGCTATATCTGACTACCTCTTGATATTGCCTTGGTGGCCTTCTACTTTTGTATGGATAGTCTTCTATCATTTTTATTTCATGAAGCTATTCTTGTCCTTTTCCTATATCTCGGATGACTCCCTCTCAATTTCCTCTACTGGATTTTGTTTTTATTCTATTACATAAATATAGAGAGAGCCCCAAGTTTTTGTTCCCAGATCAGTCTATTTCTCCTTTCTTTTTATACTGTCTTCTTTGATGATCTCATTCACTGCTGTAACTTTCACTTATGCATTTATATAGATGACTTCCTATAGAAAGAGCTGCCAAACTTCTGCAGGATCATTTAAAAACACCTCATATTCCAAACATTCATTCTCAAATTTCTCATTTTCAGCTTTTCCAAATTCTCCTTTCCTGCTTTAATGATGTCACTGCTACCCAGGTTCATAGATTTTTTTTTCAACCTTTAAATTCTCTTCTATTCCTGAGATTTAATGAACTCCATTGCCTTTCACAATAAATCAGTTTTATATTTAGCAAGTTTCCCTCAATTATCCCTCATATCTGTTTCCACCTTGCTTTCGATATAGCTAAAACTTTAGTTCAGAAGACCATTTCAAGCTCTCCCTTTATATGTATTTCCTGATGTATAGTTAGAGCAGGTTAATTGCATGCTTTAAAAACCTTATTTCCTATTAACTGATTAATATCAAACTCATTAGCCTGCCATTACAGGTCCTCAATAATTTACCCCAATCTACCTCTCCAGTTTACTTTCCTCCCAATATCTCGTATTTAATAACATATACTAACTATCTCATGACTGCATTCTGAGAACTTACTTTGTGACTAGAAGATTCAACCCTATATTTCCTCTGCTGGAATATATATGTTCTTTGTGTTATCATTATTTGTGTATCTGTTTTATCTCCTCAGTTTGATAGTAAGCTTTTTAAGGATTGGGACTATGTTTTTACTAATTTTTATGTCCTTCATAGGCCTAGTATAATGCTTAACTATCTCAGTGATTTTTAGAACCAGGTGAGGTATTAAAATGAATGACAGTAACTTCTACATAGGTTATATTTATTAAATGTTGGTTGAATTCCTAAAATCATTAGGTAATTAATTTTGTGTCTCATGAACTTTATTCTAATTTACTAACAGTGTAATGAAATCTCTCAGCTGATACCATATTAATTAGGTCAAAAAGCATAAACTTCCAGTTACAAGATTAATAAATTCTGGGGATCTAATGTACAGCATGGTGACTCATAGTTAACAATACTGTATTGTATATTTGAGGTTGCTAGAAGAGTATATCTTAAAGTTCTCACCACACACACACACACACACACAAATATAACTATGTGAGGTGATAGATGTATTAATGAATGTTACTGTGGTAGTCATTTATATATATACACACACACACATACACTATATATACACATACACACAGAGTGAAATTACTATATATATATTGTGGGTATGTGTGTGTGTATGTATATATATATGTATGTATATATATATATACTCATCATGTTGTATACCTTAAACTTACACAGTATTGTATTTCAGTTGTAGTGATGACTTTTAATATACTGTTCAGGACTGGTATCACTTTTTCCTAGACTTGTAACCTCAGGTGAATTTAAACTTTAACTTATTAACATATGTAAAATAGAGGATGCAAATAATACTTTGTTTTCCCATGTCCTACAGAAACCATAAGGATCAAATTAAATTCTGTATGTAAAATTTTTATGTGGATTATAAAAGATAGTAAAAATAAGTTCGTTTCTTTTCCTTATAGCTTATTCATTTTTATATTTCATGCCTAGCATAGTATCTGGGAGACACATATGTTCAATAAATGCTTGAGTTAATGTGTGAATGACCAGAAAAATCAGTCTTTCCTTAGATTCTTTGAAATCAATTAAAATATATATTTCATTCAGAATGCAAAGCATTTTTAGCAAAAAAAAAATTAAAACCCCATAGTCTCCTCAAAGTGTCAAACAATAAAACATTCACAAACATAATGAAAGAATGATCTCAGTTTGCTTCCTGATTGCACATTACACATATACTTTTCAAAATTGTACCTTATTCACACTGTTGTGATTACCAAATAACTTATAAAGAAGGTAAGTACCTCATTATCATGATATGCCCATTGGCACAAAAGCATGCCAAACAGGCACTGTTACACATGACCACCACGTCTGCTTGCAGTATAAAAGATGTCTCGGTGATGTTATGAACATAAAGACAAGTCTGAGAAGGCAGTGAGAAGACTTTGGCTTGTTTTTCTGAGCAGATTACTGTGTACTGATGATCTCCTATTTCTTGGGATGGAGAGGGGCAGTTCATGACCAGTTTCCTTCTCCAAGATTTTTCATTTTCATCTATGTTGTTGGGATCCCTCCAAACTTCATATGGCGGCTGCATTAATCCGCCATTTCGGTCCATACAGGAGAATGTTAGCACAGCTCCTTTCAGTGAGAGGAATGTACCTATAAAAACAATTTCATATCACTGGCATGTGACATTCTTTCTAAAACAGCTGTTACTCATGGGCAATAATATTTTATAATTATGTATAATTTATATCTATAGTGTCATAATATTGCAGTAATATACATAAATCAGTAGATTTGTGAATTCATCAGTTGCAATAATCATAGAATGTTAGGTCAAAAAGGGGCCTAAGACATCAATTTGTCAAATCCTTTCATTTTATTATTTATTGACTTTTAAGATTTTATTTTTAAGTAATCTCTATGTAGACCCAATGTGAGGCTCAAATTTACAACCTTGAGATCAAGAGTTGTACATACTCTACCAACTGAGTCAGCCAAGTACACTGAATCCTTTCATTTTATTAATGAGAAAATGGAGGCCCAGAAAAATGATGAGATGTGGGCCATGTCAGATGGCAGGTTGGTGGTTAAGCCTGGACTAGAATTCACATTTCCTAATTTCTAATCTGGTATTCCTTTGCTATAATATGTAGTCTCCCTTAAAATCCTCTTTTTAAAAGCAAATTTTAGAAAATTTATAATTTTCATTTATTGAAATAACTTCAGCTGAAAAAATCATGCATCTATTCTATTTCCCTATTTCTTGGACTCATTTACTAGAAAACGGTTTTTTCTTCTGCTGAAATTGAATACCTGGCTTAAATTTCATGAAATTTTAACATATAGAGTTCATGCTAGCAATTTTTATTGTATTAGGAAAAAAAAAACCCCAAAAACTTCCTTTGGCTCTTAGCCAGGCTTATGCATATTTATATAGAAAAGTTTACTCACCTGGATTCTCCAAGTTGAATGTCTATGCCAGATTATTACCTATGAGTGATTTTTACCAGTCCCAGAGAACAGGATACTATAAAACTTAGGTGGCAACTTGTGATAGATAGATTGAGTTTTGGACATACCAAACTTACATAAGCAATACTCAAGCAGCCTTTTCTTTCCTTTGCCTTCTGATATCATGTAGAGAGACTAAGGGAATGATTAACCCAGGCTAATATTGCCTCAAAAGTGTACATATGACAGACACTTGAAAAAGGAAGGATAATAAATATAAATACATTACATTTAAAGAACTTTATAATTTAAAATACTTAATTTACCAAATTTAAAATAACATGTTTAGATGACTTAACATCCCAGTTGTGTTTTAAAATCCACTTTTAAAAGAAGAATCTCCCAAATGTCCTACAAGGGAATGAAAGAAGGTAGAGAGCAGGATTTAATTTCAGTCTGAAGGTCAAGGAATAAAAGAATAGCTCTCCCAGTGTTCCAGGTGGGAAAAAAAATTCCCAAAGCTATGACAAGTGATTTAACTAGAATTCATCTAGGATTCATTCTTCTATAAAGCCACATTTCCTTAATTACCCGTCATGGGAAAACTTTTCTAATTATAAATATCTTAGCACTCTCAATTTAGAGATAGCCTAAGGTCGGTTAAAAAGATAAGAAATCTACATTTTGGAAGTCATTTTCCTTATATCTGCTGCTTACAAATTATCAGCATCAAAATGCCAATTTCTAATAATCTGCCCTTGCCAAAACAGCTGCTTTGTTTCCTAATTTGTGATAAAAAATACTTTGATTATATTCTGTCCAGTGGGTTTATACAGGGTTTAAGTTTTCTCAAATATGTATCATTAATCTTTATGACTTGCCATTAATCTTTCCTAACTTAAAAAACAAAACAAAAGCAAAAATAAAAACCTTAAGTCCAAATTGTAAGTAACTACTATTTCAGAAATACACTTCATTGCAAAGTAAGCTTAAATTTAGGTCTTATATAACAAAATCTTCACAATTCAGTCTATGATAAATAATTCACCACACAAATAATTAGGACTTTCCTCTTGAAGGAGGTCTCACTGGCTGGAAGTGTACCTTACTCCAGCTTTCCACATTGGCAGCCTACCCTACTACAACCTTCACTTATATTTACTGAGGGCTTACTGTGGGTTCTAGGCTCTGTTTTAGAGGCTATAACAGTGAATAAAACAGAGAAAAATCCCAACTTTCCTAAAATTTATTTTAGATGATAGAGACAGACCATATATGATAACTAAGTGTATATATGAGATATTAGACACTAAGAAATACTAAGGAAAAAACAAAGCAGGAAAGGAGATAGGAACTCTTGGGGAAAGGTGTGATTAAATTTTAATAGAGTAGAAGGTGTTATGGACTAAATGTTTCTACCTCTCCCTTCCCCCAAATTCTTATGTTGAAGACCTACCCTCCTGTGTAGATGTATTTGGAGATGGGGCCTCTAAGGTTAAATAAGGTCATAAGGTGGGGTCATGATCTGATGGAATTAGTGTCCTTAAAACAAGAGACACCAGAGCTCACTCTCTGGATATAGAATAAACACTATGAGAACACAGTGAACAGGCAGCTGTCTGCAACTCAAGAGAGAGTTCTCACCAGATACCAACACTTCTAGGACACTGGTTTGGGGCTTCCAGTCTCCAGAAGTGTGAGAAAATAAATTTCTGTTATTTAATCCACCCCATCTGTGGTATTTTGTTATGGCGTTTTGAGCAGACTAATTAATATAGAAGAAAAGGCTTCTTTGCTTCATATTGTGGGAATCAGGACTCAGGAAACCAGCACAAAATGCTGATATACTGACTACTAGTCAGATATCTGATTATCTCTTATATCTGACCCAGGAGTCTTTTATCTTCTATCAACATTCAGAAAACTGGCAACCTAACTATTAGCTTACAAGTAAAGTGAAATCTCAAACTCTTTACAGATCTTGACTTTCTAGAGCAGCAAAGGGCAGACTCAGAGGTGATGAGATTAGAGAGATCAGAGATGGATCCAGGTTTTATAGGGTCTTGTAGAACACAGTAAAGACAGAATTTTACTTGGTATGAGGAAGATTCTCAGAATAGAGTGATGTAATCTAATTTTCATTTAACAGGATCACTCTTTCTGTTGGGCATATTCCAAAGGGAATCAAAGTTGAACAAAGGGAAAACAGTTAAGAGGTTTGTACAATAAATCAAGGCAAGGAATGGATAAAGGTTTCTTCCAATCTGGTGGTAACAAGAGGTGGTAAGCAATGATCAGAATCTGAGGATACTATAAAAGTCAAGCCAACAGAATTTGCTATTAGATTTAGAGTGTGAAAGAAACATAGTGGTCCAGGATGATTCTAATGTTACTGATCTGAGAAACTGGAAGTCTGGAATTGTCATTAACAGATGTGGGAATGAATACGGAGAAAGGAAAGGAAACCAGGAACTCGATTTTGGACATGGTAAGTTTGAGATGATTCATAGACATCCAAGTGGATGTCAAGTAACTGGATATCTATGTCAGAAATTTGGAGATGATTCCAGACTATAAATAAAAATATACAACCCATCAGATTATCAATAGCATTTAAAGTCATAAGGCAGGTTTAAAGTCATTTTGGCCTTGAATATAAATAGAAACAGAAAAGCTTTGAGTCAGTTTTTTGGGCATTCTGATGTTTTAAGTCCAGTGAAATGAGGAGGAACCAGCAGAGTAAAAAGAAGGAATGGCTAGAAAGGTAGGAAGAAAAGTAGGTAAATATACTGTTCTGGAATCCAAGTGAAGTGTTTTTAAGGTAGGGACAATGGTAAACTCTGTAATACGTTGCTGATATAGTAAGTAAGATATGGCTTGAAAACTGACCATTGGACTTAGCTATGAGGTCAGTGGTGACCATATAGAGGTTTTTATTGACTGGTATGGGAGAAAGCTTGTTTAGAATGGACCTAAGAGAGAATGGAAGAATAAAATTGGAAATAGTGGGCACGGAGAAACAAATTTAACCAGGATTGTAATTAAGCTGAATTTGCATGTGTGACACTGTGATTTATAATAAACATTTATTTTGGTCTTTAATCTGTGTCCGACACTGAGCTCCTAAAGCCTTTGGAATTTCCTCAAGGAGGAGAAAAACACAGGTGTCTTTTATTATGTTAATGAGGTGACTTTTGGATCAAGTTGGGGGCTGGTTGCCAGAGGAACCAGCAATGTGTTTAGAGGTTTGGTACTTTTAGTCCCATCCCTTCCCTACCTCCGGGGAGGAGAGCTGGAGGTTGAATTCAATCACCAATGACCAATGATTTAGTCAATCATGCCTAAGTAATGAAGCCTCCATAAAGACCCAAAAGGAAGGGCTTTGAAAAGCTTCCGGGTTTGTGAACAGGAGGAAGTGCAGGGAGACTGACGTTCCTGGAGAGGGTATGGAAGCATGTTCATCTGTATCTTTTTATAATAAATGGTAAGTAAACAGTTTTCCTGTTTCACAGTTTTCTGTGAGCCACTCTAGCAAATTAATTGAGCCCAAAGAGGGGGTTGTGGGAACCTCAGATTTATAGCCAATGTGTCAGAAGCACAGGTGACAAACTAGACTGGTGATTGGCATCTGAAGGAAGGACAGGGAGCAGTTTTGTGGAAATAAGCCTGTACCCTGTGGGATCTGACAGTTATCTCCAGATAGTGTCAGAATTGAGTTAAATTGTGGGACACCCAGCTGCTGTTGCAAAGAACTGCTGATTATGGGGAAAAACCTCTACACATGTGGTGTCAAAAGTGTTGTGTGGAAGTAGTGTGNAGAAAAAAAAAAAAAAAAAAAAAAAAAAGAAGTAGTGTGAAATTAAAGAGGCACACAGGAGGAAGCACTGGGTTTTTCCCTGCACAGGAGTGAAGAATTGTAGATTTTTCCAACATAGTATATGTAAAGTGGCATTTGTAGAATCAGCATCACCTGGAAGCTTGTTAAAAATGCAAATCCTCAGACCCCACCCTCGATTTGTTGAATTAGAAACTCTGGGGGGTGGGGACCAATAATCTGTGTTGTAACAAACCCTCCAAGTGATTCTGATACAGACTAGAGGGATAACTAAGGGGAATGGATAACCTTTGTGTGCTTTTCCACTCCAAAATTCAGTGATTGAGTACAGTTCAAATTTCCATATCATTGAATAGAATTTGTTGTCAAGACAACCACAGTAAATTAAAGTGAAAGAAATTCTTAAAAAATAGAAGTGGGCTTTGTTGAGAGGTTTTTGATTACTGATTCAATCTCCTTAGTAGTTATAGATCTGTTCAGGCGTTTTATTTCTTCATGGTTCAGTCTTGGTAGGTTGTATGTTTCTAGGGATTCATTTCTTTTAGGTTGTCCAGTTTATACACATATAATTGTTCATAGTAGTCTCTTATGATCTTCTACTCAGGCTTTCTCTCTTTTCCATGGTTATTTATAAAACACATCAGAACCCAGCTTCATAGTTTTCTTTATTGTCTACCTGTTTTTTAAAGAATACCTTTTTTTAAGAGCACGTTTAGGTTTACAGAAAATTGAGCAGGTAGTACAGAGAGTTCCCATATGACCCCTTTGTCCTTTATTAACACCTTGTATTAATGTGGTACATTTGTTACACTTGGTGGGCTGGTATTGATATTAACTAAAGTCTTGAAAGAACAGCAGAATGACGACATAGAAAATTGGAGAAGACAGGTTCCCATTATATATATTTTAACTAGATTAGGAAAAGCCTTGCAAGTACTTACTAACTAGATATCACATTATTAAATTAAATCTATACTTATTTTGTAATTTGCTGTCATTTTTAGTCTATGTCTATTTGCTAAGAATGGTAAAAGACTTTCCCATGATATTGAGAGATCTGTTAAGTCACTCCCAGAGACTGTTTATTCCTAGGCTTGTGACATAGAAAACCACATTTGTTAGAATCTCTCTTAGAAAACTGTCTTGCACTTATGGTTGTAAACTTGTGTACACAAGAGATAGATTTTCACCTTTAAACTTGTGAGGAATGCCTGCCACATGTTAGGTGTCCAATATGTATAACAATTTATTGAGTTAAATAGTGGGTTGAATTAATGTTTAACAATTCATTATGACCTCACTAATCTGGCTCTAACTCAACCGGTATGAGAACTGTGCATATTTCCTTAAAATTAGGAAGGTAGTAAAAGATGTCTTCACATTGGTTTAAAATTAAAATACAGTTATCCTAACAGATTAACTTTAAAATACAATGCATTTGATTGGCTGAGTTGTGTCTCTACTGAATTCTTATGTTGAAGGCCTAGAACCCATTTCCTCAGAATGTGACTGCTTTGACATACAGCCTTTAAAGAGGTGATTAAGAGGAAGTTGTCAGGGTGGCCTCTAATCCAAACTGACTGGTTTCTGTCTAAGAAAAAGTTAGGACACACCGGGAGACACCAGCGGTACATGAGCACTGAAGGACAGCCATGTGAAGACATGGCATGGTTGGCCATCTGCAAGCCAAGGAGAGAGACCTCAGAAGAAACCAAGTCTGTTGACTCCTTAATCTTGGGCCTCTCATCTCCAGAAGTGTGAGAAGATCAACTTCTGCTATTTAACCCACATGCATACACACAAATACATTTATCTAGATTTGCCACACCAGTAGGGAGCTGACTTTTCCACCTACATTTGAAGAGCCTAAAATTAAGTCCTCCATTAAGAGCAACCTCGGGCTGCACGTAGCCCCAGTCCCAGTTCCAGGAAAAGCCTCAGATTGTTCAAGGCTAAAGCCATCCTCGGACCGCCCTCAGATCAGCTAATCAAAAAAACATTCCTATGGTGTGAGTCAAGGCTGGGAACTGCAAACAATTATTTTATACAAACTAGCCAATTTCTCACCGCTTGCCTGAACCCAGCGTGGGCCCTTTGAACTCACCTCATAATTGGTCATTTTCAAAGGATTCTCAAAAGTTATGATTGGGTCCCACCAAAAGTAATGAACACCTCACAGATACTGAATGGTCAAAACTGTTACCATGGGTGCTGTACAATTGTAATTGGTGCTTATGTGATGATGCTATACGTACTGTAACACCCCCATCCCTTACTCCTTAAAAACCCTGTTCGCTATTGTTCTTCACTTCACTTTGCTGCCACTACACCGGTAGGCGGGTGAGCCCCTGCTTGAGCTTGTAATAAAGACCCTTTTGTATTTGCATCAGTGCCGGCTCCTTGGAGGTCTCTGGGACTCACGATTTGGGCACAACACATTAAGTAAGAATCTACAAGAATTTAGCACACCAGTTAACAAAGAAAACAAAACCCTCTCTAACCTGGCATATCATATATATGTATTCTTTTAAAATAAAATTCCTTATCCTATATATTAATAAAATTCTTTTTTATTTTTTTACTTAAAAACTATCTGAAAAACATTTCTTATCATACATAGGAAATATGAAGCAAAAGTTATTGAGAAGAACAAATTTTTAAATATTCAAAGGAATTGCATGAGGAATCACACTCATGTCTTTGAAAAGAAAAAAAGATAATTCAAGTAGGAAGAGGATACAACATCTGCTTTAGCAACAATATTCATAACTTATGTCAAATTCTTCATTCACTAGGATTAAAAGGAAAGACATTGTGCAGTATCCCTTTGAAACAAGATGGGAAGGTTACCGAGCATTTTTGAAAGCTACATATTGCTTCCAGCTTAATTGTTCTGAGTTCTTCAGGGATGATATAAAATCACTCATAGGCTCTGCTCTGGCATAGAACTTTGGAGAAATAGTTCAATTCATTAAATACTTTAACTTTTGTGTTAAGGTTTTCCTTACTGCTTTCCAGAGACCTTTTCCCCAAACCATTGTTTAGGTGGGCAGTTTTACAGTTTACTACCATAACAGTGATTATACTATTTTATCCTAAGGAATGATAAGTTGCTATGTGACAAATGTTGGGACAGTATATGGTTTATGAAATTCTCAATAGTTTCCAATATACAGAATATTTACAATCTTTCTTCCATGATCTGATCGTACAAATTAATGTTATACATTATCTTATATAAAAATGTGAAAAATAGCAATTAAGGAATAAATAAGAACTCTTACCACTTGGAAATACCATGACTGGTTCTGTAAATCTTTGTTCATCTGCTGAAGGCAGATTCAGGGACATGATTAACACCATTCCCAGACTAGTTCCAACAAACAAACAAGGGGAGACCGTAGAGTCATTTTTCCGAGCAAAAGACTCCATGAAGTATAGTGCTGTAATTGCTTCTTTAGAATCTTTGTCAATACTGGAGATGCTTGAGCTTCTAGAACGATTATAGGAATTCTCTCGGCTTTCTGTGGAAATTTAGAAGAACCAAATATTAAGTTAGTGTATTTCCGTAACAAGTAAAGTCAGACTTCATACATAACACCAAAATTATGAATTTGGTTCCTGTTAACTGATCTGGAAAACCGCTTGGCTTGTCCAATTTACCAGCTTATTTTGATAATGAAGAGACTGAAGTCCAGAAGTATAAATCATAAACTTAGGCAGAGCTGGGACCAGAACTCGAGACTCCAGAGTTCCAGTTCACCATGTTTTTCTCCCTACATTACCTCACCTATTAGTTGAAATTTCCTAATCTGGGAAAAAATATTTAGTCTAAGTAGTAAAGGTTACAAGAATTTTTGGTACCATTTTAATTACGTTTCCCCTCTATATCTCAATGCTGAAAATATACCTAATGATTTCTTGGCAATTCCCACCTACTGACAACATTATGGCTACTTACCTGAAAGGTTACAAATGTTCTGTGGTGAATACACTTCCCTAACTAACACAATTCTTGGTTTTGCTGTATTTGGAGTAACTATAGTTGTAAAAACTGGAGTATTTACCAAGGCCAAAGAGCAAATGTCATATCCCTGAACTACTTTCAGGCTACCTACCTTGAATCCAAATCCAGTTGTAGCTTTGCCTAGGACCAAATAAGAAGCTGTAGATAGTGCTATCTCATTGTTAATGGTAATCTTTCTGAGGGGGCTTCAGCCCACCTAAAGGAAGCAGGATAGTTTCAAGTTTTCCTGCTCATCAACACTCATACATGTGCACACTCCAACAAGCATAAAGTCATACTCAGTTAAAGGAACCTCAGGAAGGTTTTGTTCTTATAATTGCTCTAGAGTACATGTTCCTCATATTCTTTTTTTTTTTTCCAACTAATTGGAAAAAACTCCTTTCCTTTCTTGATAGAAATAAGTATGACTCATTTTTATAAAAAGAGTTAAATATAAATTCCTTAAATTATCCTTTTCTAGAAAGACAAATATAGTATTCCTATTTCCCTCCTTCCATCCCTCAGCTGGTTCATAAAAATAATTATTTGTAATAGAATTTAGAGATGAGAGGGAGAATTATTTGTAATAGAATTTAGAGACTGAGATATAGAGTTAAGCAATTTCCCAAAATCCAGTACAAATTGGAGGCAGAAATGTCTGAAACTCAAAATTCTCAATTCTCAAGCCAGTGATTAATAGTGCTACTTCTAGAACTCTTACATTTTGCTTTTATTATATAATTCCTAGCTAATATGCTTTCATAGTTTTTCCATTCATGATTCATCAACATTCAAAGTTGTTACTCACAGACAACTATGAGAGAGAGAAATTCATTATCTTCATGTCCATGAACCAGATTTAGTATGGTATATTAAGGAAAAAAAATTTTTAATTTAAATTTTTGAATAATAATATAGGTCATTACTATCGAATTTGTTGGGGGATGGTAAATGGAGGAATTACTTTATAGAAAATTACTACAGAAAATCTTCCCAAGACTATTTTTTCCATATCTTTTCCCAAAGTTGTCAGGAACAAAGTAGCAACTAAGTTACAAGATTCCTTTTTTCCTCCTTCTCTAAAACTTTCTGGCCTTCTAGCTCTTATACTTTAATCCCTGTTTCAACACTCATTACCCTAAAAAGGAATTAATCCTTTAAAAACATATGAAGATGAAGAGAGCAAACTTAAGAACTTAAGATCTTGCCTTTTTCCTGTCACACTCACTTGACAGCTGAGGAAATTAGGGTTGCAAGACATTAAATAACTACAGATAGAGACACTAAAATCTCACCATTGAGATGGAAGGGAACTCGGTTGCTGGGGGTGTAGAGAAGAAATTAAAACCTAGGTCTCCCTTTGTACAAGAGAAGGTGTCTACCAATAAGCAGAACCATGCTGGTTTTAGAGATGAAGAAGAAGGTGTAGCGAGGAATAGATTTGTAGTTATAGCCACAGCTTGACCAGTCTCTCAGTTATTCATTGCTGAGAGCTGACTATAGTTTTTAATTATCTTTTACATGTAACCTACATCCCCTGTCCTCTAGCTCCCATTATAATGGTATATCAATTTTTAATTAAATCCACAAAAATTTGTATGTTTAACTTACCTTCTGTTGTGACTGGTAAAGAAATTTCCATGCAAGCAGCTGATTGTGCTTTCCGAAATGGTGGTCTTCCAGGACCCCAGCGATTTACTTTTGAAACATCAGCACTAGACAGACGCTTTCCAGAACTGCAACTCTGAGAGGTTGGACTTGTGCAGTGTCCATTTACATGATCTGAACCAGGAGGAAGAAGGAAGCGTAAATACCGTAATTAAATCTTCAAATAAAGGAATCCAAATGTGTAGATTAATAAACGAAGAGTGAAAATTCCTTTTTTTCAAACCATACACAGAGGCTAAGTCCTCCCTATTTTAAGATTTAGTCACATTTTTAGAAGTTAGCCAAAAATCTCGTAAGATTTTTATTAAACATAAGTTCAGTTTTAATATTTGACTAGTTAACATAGTTTAAAATTTATTGTCTCCATTAAATATTTTATCATTTAATGGCACAAAATAGGTTAGTCAAATTTCTTTTGCATATAAGTTTAAATATATACCTATTTATATAAGTTTTGGAAGCAGCTCAGTGCTTGGAGTTTAAAATATAGAATGGAAGTTTCTTACTGTGCAGTTGAGAATGGTACTTAAGAAAAATGATCCTTAATCCTGCCTGGGCTCAATTCCCAATTCTACCATTTACAAGTTATACAAATTACTGAAGTCTTCCATACTTTAATTTCCTTTTCTGTAAGTTGATAATATTATCTTCTTCATGGACATTTTGCGATAGTTCATATCACATGCCAGAACACTTCTTAGTATAAGGTAAATTCTGAACAAAAATTATTATTATTACTCTTGTTCCAGACAAATAGTACTATTTATTTAGAACTCATAGGCTTAGTTTTGTTGTGATAGAGTTTAAAGACTTGGAGTAATAGCACTAAACTAGGTCTTTTTTTTTTAATGCTAATATATAATATTTGAAACATCATCTCATAGTTCTGCAATATTCAGAATGCATTTTAAAATGTGCTTTGGACATTCAAAAATAATAGAGTTAAATGGAGAAGAATCGTGTTTCATGTCCATGTGGTACTAAGTGTTCACTCCATTATAGCCTTTCTGTATTATAAAATTTGGAAAGTGTCCATTTCCTGGATATCCTTGAGCTAGTACAAGGATGACAATTAGGCCTTACCATTTATATGCATTAGTGTTTTTTTTCTATTTTCAAAAAGGAGAGTTAACATTTATCAAATATTTAAATGCCAGACACTTTATACACATTACCCATTTAATTTTTTTATTTGTTTGTTTGAGGTGGGGGCAGTGAAAATGGGAAGAGAGAGAATCTTAAGCAGGCTCCAATGCCTAGTAACTGAGATAATGACCTGAGCAGAAATCAAGAGTTGACTGCTTAACTGACTGAGCCACCCAAGTGCCCTAACATTACCCATTTACTGTTAACAACAGCCCTACAGGGTAGATCCTTTATTATCCTGATTTTTCAGCTGAGGAAACTGAAGCTCAGAAAAAGGGTTTGGAAAATTAATAATATATAAATAGTATTCACGGAGGCAGAATTTGGATCCAGATTTTCTCACTTACTGTCTATAGACTTAAAAGCTGGGTCACAGGGCCACTTAAAATTTTTAATAAGGGGTAGTAATTTTGAAGACAAACATAGTAGGGTTTGGGAGTGGCCTGTGTAATGCGTATTGAGATCCAAGCTTTTGGGGACCAGTCCTCTTCCATATTAACACAGATTTCAGAAATTCCAGGTCTTCCAGATGGAAAGGCAGAAATATCCCTTGATTATAGCCACAGGAAAGCTGAAGTCAAGAGCTCTACCCCTCCTGCACTATCAAATGTAGTCTTATAAACAGCAAAAGCACTGAGAGCATCATTTGGCACTAACAAGGACTTAGAATGAATTAAAAAATGACAATTTTGTGTGTATAAATTGCAAAAATAAGCTGTACATATGTTAGAAAAAGTTGCTCCTTCCTCAGACATGATGCCTTGGTTGGAGGACAAGTTGGTTTCTTAATTGACTTAATGTTGGTTTGCTGGATTAATTTGTTTTAGCAGGAAAGGAATTTATTAAAGGATATTGGGAAGTTTGAAATCTCAGAGATAAACTGTGAGGTGTACTCAGAAGCTTGCAGCCCAAACAATGCCCAACTACACTGGAATTAATGTTTTAGTAAAAAACCACTGTCAGTGGCTCAGCATTGATGCTTCTGGAGCTAGATGCTAGGAGCTATGCTAATGTTGGCCTGGTTCAGCAGGACATCTCTGTCATCATAATCACCAAAACTAGGTTTATGTAGCTTTTAATTTGTCTTTATTTTAATGTTTTGTGATTATCAACATTCTCTACTTTTTTGCTGACATTTTTTGAGGTTTTTAAGCTCTTATTTTTATGATATTTTTTCTGAAGATTTTTAAGCTGAAAACTTGGATGGATTGAATCCTAGTCTTTCCCTTGATGAGCTTAATTTTTATCTCCAGTTTTAATTTGAGTTTTCTATAGCAAAATTTTCATAACTATGTTTTTGTTGTCAAAGCTAAAAATGCTTTGAATGAACACAGGTTTATATGCCTTGAGTTTAATTGTTAGTCACTGAAATCCAATATTTCAAAGAGCTTCTTTCTCTTTATTTATCAATAATTAACCATTTGTTTTTCCGAGTTTAACTTATAATTTATTCATTTAAGTGGATCTTTAAAACTAACTTTACAGTTTAGAGAGAAGAATTTCTTGGAGCGCCTGGGTGGCTCAGTCGGTTGAGCGTCCGACTTCAGCTCAGGTCATGATCTCACAGTCCGTGGGTTCGAGCCTCGCATTGGGCTTTGTGTTGACAGCTCAGAGCCTGGAGCCTGTTTCAGATTCTGTGTCTCCCTCTCTCTCTGACCCTCCCCTGTTCATGCTGTCTGTCTGTCTCTCTCTCTCTCTCTCAGAAATAAAATATTAAAAAAAAAAAAAGAATTTCTAGTGAAACCATTGCCTTAGGCTTTGTCAGTGATGAATAGAATGTTTTAACTTGAAAAAACTGTTCTTAAAATTTCAGCTTAAAATTGTCACATAAAATTGTAACATTTAAAGTATACATCAAGGTGTGCCTGGGTGGCTTAGTTGGTTAAGCATAAGACTTTGGCTAAGGTCATGATCTCACAGTTCATGAGTTTGAGCTCCATGTCGGGCTCTGTGCTGACAGCTCAAGAGACTAGAGCCTGGTTTGGATTCTTTGTCTCCCCCTCTCTCGGCCCCTCTCCCACTCATACTGTCTCTCTCTCTCTCAAAAATAAACATAAAAAATAATAACGTATACATGATAATGATTTGATATATGTACAAACTGGGAAAGTTTATTAACACACCCATCACTTTATTCATTTACTTGTGAGAACATTTAAGTTCTCTCTTAGCACATTTCCATTATACATTACTGTGTCGTCAACAGTAGTCATCATGTTTTACATTACATTCTCAGAACTTACTCATCTTATAGTTGAAAGTTTGTACCCTTTTACAAATCCTTCCCTATTTTCCCTACCTTCAGCTACTGGTTACCACTTTTTTACTCTGTTTCTATAATGTTTTTAAAAAATATTCAACATATAAGTATAAATACCATGCAGTATTTGCCTTTGCCTGGCCTATTTCACTTCACATAATACCCTCAAGGTCCATCCATGTTGTTGCAAATGGCAGGATTTCCGTCTTTCTCATGGCTCAATAATATTCCATTGTGTATACATACCACATCTTCTTTATCCATTCATGAATTTACAGGCCCTTAGGTTGTTTCCCTCTCTTAGCTATTGTGAATAATGCTGAAATGAACATAGGAGTGCAGGCAGCTCTTCAATACCCCGTGTTTTTTTGCCTTTGGATATATACCCAGAAGTGAGATTGTTGGATTATATAGTGGTTCTATTTTTAATTTTTGAGGAACCTTCTGTGTGTTAAGGGCCAGGATTGGTTTATGCAAGCATACCTTAATGCCCTTGTTAATCTTTATCTTGAGAATTAAGATCCTGAGAATGTATAGATCCTGTCTTCTCTCTGTTATTTCCCATAAGCAGATATGTAAAAACATATTGTTTAGCATTCCAGGTCAGGGGCTCAGGGGTTGGCCAACTTGGAGTATCACCTTGATCATGCAAATGTCCAGGTGGTGGGCTCTGATCCCCTTGGAACATTTGCTCTGCAAGGAGAGGCAAAGCTACAGAGAATTGCTAGGATAAATGCTACACTATAAAAGTTTGCTCTGTTTGGTTTCCAGTAGCAGATGCTTGTTCAGTTGGGCTCCCTGTATGTAAGTGCCCCCACTAAACTTAGGTCTCAATCACTGTCTCTGGATCATTCCTTTGGTTTTGTTGGGTTCTCACCCACCACTGGCTTAAAGTCTTCAGGAATGTGACTACACACCTCCATACTGTTTTCCCTAGCACCTGCACCAATTTACATTCCTACCAACAATATGCAGGGCTCCCTTTTCTCCACACTCTTACAACACTTGTTAATTCTTTTTTATGATACCCACCATAGCAGGTATGAGGTAATACCTCATTGTGGTTTTGATTTACATTTCTCTTATGATTAGTGACATTAAGCACCTTTTCATGTAGCTGTTGGCCATTTATATGTTGTCTTTGGAAAAGTGTCTAATCAGTTCCTCTGCCTATTTTTTTTTAAAGTAGGCTCTATATCCACCATTGGACTTGGACTCACAAGCCCTACACCAAGAGTTGCAGGGGTGCCTGGGTGGCTCAACCAAGAGTTGGTTGAGCATCCACAGTCTGTTGCTTCAAGCCCCACAACAGGTACTGGGATGACAGATCAGAGCCAGGAGCCTGCTTCGAATTCTGTGTGTTTGTGTCTCTCTCTCTGCCTCTCCCTTTCTCATGCTCTGTTTGTCTGTCTCTCTCAAAAATAAATAAACAGTTAAAAAAAAAAGAGTTACAGCTCGGCCGGAGGTTCCTGGGAGGTCCTGGAAATAAATTATAGCAGAGAACTTCCCTGACCTGGGGAGGGAAGTTAATGTTGAAATAACAAGAGGCTCAGAGGACTCCCCTTAGATGTAACTTGAATCGATCTTCTGCACGGCATATCATAGTAAAAATGGCAAATACAAGGACAAAGAGAGAATTCTGAAAGCATCTAGGGAGAAAAGGGCCCTAACATACAAAGNATCATAATGCTTTGAAACTTGAAGTCAATCACAGGAAGAAGTCTGGAAAACCTCCAAAAACATGGAGGTTAAAGAACACCCACTAAAGAATGAATGGGCCAATCAGGCAATTAGAGATGAAAGTAAAAAATATATGGTAACAAATGAAAATGAAAACAGAACAACCCAAAATCTATGGGATGCAGCAAAGCAGTCCTAAGAGGAAAGTACATTGCTCTCCAGGCCTATTTCAAGAGATTAGAAAAAGTACAAGTCCAAAATCTAACAGCTCACCTAAAGGAACTAGAGGCAGAGCAACAAGAACGCCTAAACCCAGTAGAAGAAGAGAAATAGTAAAAATTAGAGCAGAAATAAACAACATAGAGACCAAAGAAACAATTGAACAGATCAATGAAACCAAGAGTTGGTTTTTTGAAAAAGTAAACAAAATTGACAAACCTCTAGCCAGACTTATCAAAAAGAAAAGAGAGAGCACCCAAATAGACAAAATTATGAATGAAAATGGACTTATTACAACCAACCCCTCAGAAATACAAGCAATTATCAGGGAATCCTATGAAAAATTATATACCAACAAAAGGACAACTTAGAAGAAATGAGACAAATTCCTAAACACACACTCACTACCAAAATTCACACGGGAAGAAATAGAAAACCTGAACAGACCCATAACGAGTGAAGAAATCGAATCAGTTATCAAAAATCTCCCAACAAATAAGAGCCCTGGACCTGATGGTTTCCCTGGGGAATTCTACCAGACATTTAAAACAGAATTAATCCCAATTCTTCTCAAGCTATTCCAAAAAATAGAAATCGAAGGAAAACTCCCGGACTCATTTTATGAAGCCAGCATCACTCTGATTCCCAAGCCAGACAGAGATCCAGCAAAAAAAGAGAACTACAGGCCAATATCCTTGATGAATACGGATGCAAAAATCCTCAACAAGATACTTGCAAATCGAATCCAGCACACATAAAAAGAATCACACACCAAGATCAAGTGGGGTTCATTCCTGGGTTACTGGGCTGGTTCAACATTCGCAAATCAATCAATGTGAGACATCACATCAACAAAAGAAAAGATAAAAAACATATGATCCTGTCAATAGATGCAGAAAAAGCATTTGACAAAATACAGCATCCTTCTTAATAAAGACTCTAGAGAAAGTCGGTATAGAAGGAACCTACTTAAACATCATAAAAGCCATTTATGAGAAGCCTTCAGCTAACATCATCCTCAACGGGGAAAAACTGAGAGCTTTCCCCCTGAGATCAGGAACACGACAAGGATTCCACTCTCACCACTGCTGTTTAACATAGTTCTGGAGTCCTAGCATCAGCCATCAGACAACAAAAGGAAAGCAAAGGCATCAGAATTGGCAAAGAGGAAGTCAAACTATCACTTTTTGCAGACGACATGATACTCTACATAGAAAACCCGGCAGACTCCTCCAGAAGCCTACTAGAACTGATCCAAGAATTCAGCAAAGTTGCAAGGTACAAAATCAACATATAGAAATCGGTTGCATTTTTATACACTAATAATGAAGCAAAAGAAAGAGAAATCAAGAAACATCCCATTCACAATTGCACAAAAAAACCATAAAATACCTAGGAATAAACCTATCCAAGGATACAAGAGAACTGTATGATGAAAACTAGNAAGGGAGAGAGCCAAACCCTGAGAGACTCTTGAATGCTGAGAACAAACTGAAGACTCATGGGTGTGTGTGGGGGAGTGGGGAGATGGGCATGGAGGAGGGCACTTTTGGGGATGAGCACCGGGTGATATATGGAAACCAACTCGACAATAAACTATTTGTAAAAAAATATATATATAAAGAAATAATAAAGAAATAAAGAAATAAATAAAAATTAAAAAAATAGTCAAAAAAAAGAGAAAAAAAAAAGTTACATGCACTACTGACTGAGCCAGGCAGGCATCCCCCTCTGCCCATTCTTTAATCTGAGCTTTTTTTTTTTGCTATTAAATTATATGAAGCCTTTATATATTTTGGATATTAATCTCTTATCAGATATATACTTTACAAATACTTGCTCCCATTCAGTAGATTGCCTTTTCATTTTGTCGATGGTTTCCTTTACTATACAGAAGGTTTTCATTTTGATGTTGTCCCACTACATCACATTTTTGCTTATTTTTGCATATATTTTCTTTGCTTTCTGTTTCAAATCCACCCCTCCCCCACCAAATGCCAAAGCAAATGTCAAGGAGCTGTCTTGAAAACAATGTCTGTTTTCTTCTAGGAGCTGTATTCTTAAAAGTCTATGTTCAAGTCTTTAATCTATTTTGAGTTGATTTTTGTATATGGTGTAAGATAGTGGTTGGTTTCATTCTTTTGCATGTGGCTGTACAGTTTTACTAGCATCAGTTATTGAAGAGATGATCCTTTCCCTATTGTATATTCTTGGCTCCTTTGCTGTAAATTAATTGACATCCTCCATGTATGTATATATGTATTATATATTATTATNTGTTTATTTCTGTCCTTTGCTGTAAATTAATTGACACTCCTCTATGTATGTATATATGTATTATATATTACTATATATTATATATATATATAGCTTTATTTCTGGGCTCTCTCTATATATATTATATATATATAGGTTTATTTCTGGGCTTTCTATTCTGTTTCATTGATTTGTGTCTATTTTTATGTCGATACCAAACTGTTTTGATTGCTATAGCTTTGTAATATACTTTGAAATCAGAAAGTGAGATGCCTCTTTGTTCTTCCTTCTCAAGATTGCTTTGGGTATTTAGAATCGTTTGTGGTTCCATGCAAATTTTAGGATGATTCTATTTTGGTGAAGATTATCGTTGGAATTTTAATGGGAATTGCACTGAATCTGTAAATTGCTTTTGGCATTATGGGTATTTTAACAATATTACTTCTTCCAACCCATGAGACTGAAATATCTTTCCATTTATTTGTGTCTTTAATTCTTAATGTCTTATAGTTTTTAGTACACAGATCTTTTACCTCCTTGGTTAAATTTATTCCTAAGTATTTTATTTTTTTATACAACTGTAAATACGATTTTCTTAATTTCTCTAATAGTTTGTTGTTAGTGTATAGAAATGCAACTGAGCTATATATATTGATTTTCTATTCTGTAACTTAGCTGAATTTATTAGTTTAAAAAAATTTTGGTGAGTCCTTATGTGTGTATATATATATGTGTATATATGTATATATGTGTGTGTGTATACATGTATATATATTCTGCAAATAGAATTTTACTTCTCCTGTTTTGGATGTCTTTTACTTATTTTTCTTGCCCTGGATAGTATTTCCAGTACTATGTTGAGTAAAAGTCGTGACAGTGGGCATTCTTGTCTTATTTCTGATCTTGGAGTAAAAGCTTTCACTTTTTCACCATTGAATATGATGTTAGCTGTGGCCTTGTCACATATGATTTTTATTATGTGAGGCACATTCCTTCTATTCCCACTTGGTTGTAATTTTTGTTATGAACAGATAGCAAGTTTTGTCAAATACTTTTCCTTCATCTATTGAGAAGATAGATTTTTATTTTTCATTTGATTAATATGATGAATTATATTGACTTGAATATTTACCACTTGATCATAAGATCCTTTTAATGTACTATTGAATTTAGCCTGCTAATATTTTATTGAGGAGTTTTACATCTATGTTCAGCAGAAATGTTGGCCTATAATTTTCTTTTCTTATAGTGTCCTTGAAAAATGAGTTAGGAAGTTTTCCCTACCCTGATTTTTTTTGGAAGAATTTGAGAAGGATTCTTTAATTGTTCAGTAGAACTCAGCAGTGAAGCCATCTGGTCCAAGACTTGTTTGTTGGGAAGTTTTTAGTTAGTGACTCAGTCTCCTTGCTAGTAATTGGTCTGTTTATATTTTCTAGTTCTTCATGATTGTTTTGGTAGGTTGTATTTTTGCAGGAATTTATCTACTTCTAGATTCACCCATCTTTTGCCATATAATTGTAAATAGTAGTCTTTTATGATCCTTTGTGTTTCTGTGGCATCAGTTATAATGTCTCTTCTTTCACTCGTGATTTTCAGTCTTGGTGAATCTAGCTAAAGCTTTGTCTATTTTGTTTATCTTTTCAAAACAACCAGCTCTTAGTTTCCTTGATCTTGTGTGTGTGTGTGTGTGTGTGTGTGTGTGTGTGTTGTTAGTCTCTATTTCATTTATTTCTGCCCTGATCTTAATTTCCTTCCACCAATTTTGTGTTTCATTTGTCCTTTTTCTAGTTCTTTGAGGTATAAAGGTAGGGTGTTTGTTTGAGATCTTCTTTGTTTCTTGAGGAGCTAAGATGGCAGTATAGGAGGACCCCAGGCTTGTCTCATCACTCAAACAGAGCTAGATAACTATCAAATCATTCTGAATACTCAAGAAATTGGCCTGAGAACTGATAGAACAAACTGCACAGCTAGAGGGAGAGAATAGGCCACTTTTGAGGAAGGTAGGAAGTACAGAGACCAGGTTTGGGGGAGAAATGGAACATGGGTGCTGTGGAAAGGAAGGAGTCCTGGTTGCAGAGAAAGCCAAGAGAGAGTGGAGTGCACAGGAATAAGTAGGAGGAGAACACTTTCCCAAAGCCATTGGCTTGAAGATGAATGGGGCTGAATTTTGTGAGATTTTGTAACCAGGGGGCTGAAAGACTGGAGTTTTAGAGGTCTATGGGCCTGGCTGGGATAGAGACCTGAGGATGCTGCCCTATTCCTGGAGCAAAAGAAGGCAAAGAACTCCAGGGCAGATTGCATGATGTGAGGATCACCTAAGGAGCACAGGGAGAGCCTGTTCCTTCCCTGTGGAGCACATTTGTGAAAGGTGGTATTGCCTCTTTGGGGGTAAAAGAAGCAGCCAGCCCCATTTCTTCCTCCCACCCCTTAGCATAGGTGCAGAGACACCTGCTAAAGGCCACTAATCAGGACACTGGTTGTTTAGCCTGTGAAACAGGAAACCATCAAAATCCTAGAGAACACAGGTAGTAACCCCTTTGATATCAGCCACAGCAACCTCTTACTAGATATGTCTCCTGAGGCAAGGGAAACAAAAACAAAAATAAATTACTGAGACTTCATCAAGATAAAAAGCTTCTACTCAGTGAAGAAAACGTTCAACTAAACTGGAAGACAACATTTGGAATGGGAGAACCTATTTGCAAATGATCTATCTGATAAAGGGTTAATACCCAAAATCTATAAAAAATTTATCAAACTCAACAACCAAAAAATAAATAATACAGTTAAAAACTGGGCAGGAGACATGAATAGATATTTTTCCCAAGAAGACATCGAGATGGCTAACAGACATATGAAAAGATGGCTCAACATCACTCATTATGAGGAAAATACAAATCAAAACTACAATGAGATATCATCTCACACCTGTCAAATGACTAAAATTAACAACACAGGAAACAGATGGAAAGGATGTGAAGAAATGTGAACTCTCTTCCACTGTGAGAATACAAACTGGTGCAGCCTCTCTGGACAGCAGAATGGAGGTACCCCAAAAAGTTAAAAAGAGAACTACTCTACTATTCATGGGGAGCCTGGGTGGCTCAGTCTGTTAAGCGTCCAACTTCAGCTCAGGTCATGATCTCACAGTTCGTGAGTTCGAGTCCCACATCGGGCTCTGTGCTGACAGCTCGCTCAGGGCCTGGAGGCTGTTTCAGATTCTGTATCTCCCTCTCTCTCTGACCCTCCCCAGCTCATGCTGTCTGTCTGTCTCTCTCTCTCCCTCAGAAATAAAATATTTTAAAAAAAGACCTACTCTACTATTCAGCAATTGCACTATTAGGTATTTATTCAAAGGATACAAAAATACTAATTGGAAGGGATACATATTCCCTGATGTTTAAAGCAGCATTGTTGACAATAGCCAAATTACGGAAAGAGTCCAAATGTCCAGTCCTCTGAATGATGAATGGAAGAGAGGAGGTGGTATGGATAGGGTGCCTGGGTGGCTAAGTCAGTTAAGCATCTAACTTTGGCTGAAGTCAAGATCTTGTGGTTCATGAGTTCGAGCCCCACGTTGGGCTCTGTGCTAACAGCTCAGAGCCTGGAGTCTGCTTCAGTTTGTGTCTCCCTCTCTCTCTGCCCCTCCCTGGATCATGCTCTGACTCTCTCTTTCAAAAATAAATAAACATTTAAAAATTTAAGAAAAAAAGAAGAGACGGTATGTACATATATATAATGGAGTATCACTCAGCCATTGAAAGAATGAAATCTTGCCATTTTCAATAACATGGATGGAGCAAGAGTGTATTATGCTAAATGAAATAAGTCAGTCAGAGAAAGACAAATACCATATGATTTCATTCATATGTGTAATTTAAGAAACAAAACAGATGAACTTGGGGGGTGGGAAAGAGAGACAAACCAGAAAATGAACTCTTAACTAAAGAGAACAAACAGAGGGTTATGGAAGGAGAGATGGGGAGGGGTTGGGTTAAAAGGGTGATGGGTATTAAGGAGGGCACTTGTGATGAGTGAATACTGGGTGTTGTCTCTAAGTGATGAATCACTAGATTCTACATCTGAAACTAATGTTACACTGTATGTTAACTGGAATTCAAATAAAAACTTGAAGAAAAAAATTAAAAAATATTCTTTCTCAGGAGGAGTTATGATGGCAGAGAAGTAGAGAGACCCTGGGCTTTCCCTGTGTCTCAAACATAGGTCAGGTCAGGTTAGGTTACTTGGAACACCCAGGAAATAGATTTGTGGAGTGTCATAAGGATCTTCACAGTTGGAGGGAGACAGCTTGGCAGGGTGCAGGTGCATGGGTATGAATTGGGGGAGAGAAAAACAGCAGAGCTGCAGAGGGGAGGGAACTCCTTCTGTTGAGAGACAAAAGGGAAAGAAAGTGAGAGGGGTTGAAAAAGTGTGGCATCAAGTTAGCACAAGAGGAAAACCTCTCTGGACCATAGACTGGGGAGTGAGAAGCACAGAGTGTCCTAGCTCTCCCTTGCAAACAGCTTTTGGAGCTCAATCTCTGAGGTCTTGCAAGTGTGTGACTTTCTCCAGAGTGGAGGGATGCACGTTCCTAGGGAGGAGGGAGCTGGCCATGGTGTACATAGCATGGTGTAGGTGTCTCCAGGTGCACTGAAAGAGAACAATCCCTGTCCTGGAGTACTTTTGGAAGAGGGTTTATTGCCTCTTCAAGAACAAAAGACCCTCAGGTGCCAGCCAAAGGCCTTTAATCAGCAGGGTGGAGAGGCATTACTCTGGAGGAGGGAAGTGGACCCATGCCAGGCCAGGTCCTTTAAGATGTTGGGTTTTGAATCCCAGCCATGCGCCAAGGAGAAGGTGCAGGAGGTTGTGGTGCAGAGCAAGCTTACTGCCCTTGCTATTCTATAAGGGATGCCAGAACAGTGGAGGTTGGTCCAGTAGTGGGATATTGGGATACCACTATTTTCCCTGCCCAACACCAACACAGCGGGACTTCAGAGAGCGACACAACAGCCCCCAGTAGAAGGGAGACCTGCTTACACCAAACCCTGACCCTCCTTGCCTGGCAACTGTTGATTTATTGGGGCAAGACTGACTCTGAGTCCTGGGCCAGATGACTTCCCAGAGGAATTCTATTAGATATTTAAAGAGTTAATACCTCTGCTTCTCAAACTGTTCCAAAAAATAAAAATGGTAGGTAAGCTTACAAACTCATCCTACAAAGCCAGCATTACCTTGATTCTAAAACCAGACAAAGACCCCACAAAAAAAGAGAATTACAGGCCAGTATCCCTAATGAACCTGGATGCAAAAATTCTCAACAAGATATTAGCAAATTGAATTCAACGGTACACTAAAAGAATTATTCACCACAATCAAGTGGGATTTATTCCTGGGCTGCAGGTATGGTTCAATATTTGCAAATCAATCAATGTGATACACTACATTAATAAAAGAAAGGATTAGAACTATATGATCCTTTCAATAGACACAGAAAAAGCATTTGACAAAATACAGCATCCTTTTTTGATAAAAACCCTCAAGAAAGTCGGGATAGAAGGAACATAACTCAACATCATAAAAGCCATATATGAAAGGCCTAAGGTAATATCACCCTCAAAACGGAAAATCTTAGGGCTTTCACCCTAAGGTCAGGAACATGACAGGGATGTCCACTCTCACCACTGTTGTTCAACAAGTACCAGAAGTCCTAGCCTCAGAAGTCAGATAACAAAAATAAACAAAAGGCATAAAAATTGGCAAAGAAGTCAAACTTTCACTCTTTGCCAATGATATTCTATGTGGAAAACCTGAAAGAGTCCATCAAAAAGTGCAAGAACTGATAAGTGAATTCAGGAAAGTTGCAGGATATAAAATCAATGGACAGAAATCAGTTGTATTTCTATACACCAATAATGAAGCAGCAGAAAAAGAAATCAAGGAATAGATACCATTTACAATCGCACCAAAAACCATAAGATACCTAGGAATAAACCTCACCAATCTGTATGCTGAAAACTATAGAAAGCTTATAAAAGAAATTGAACAAGACCCAAAGAAATGGAAAAACGTTCTATGTTCATGGATTAGAAGAACAAATATTGTTAAAATGTCAATACTACTCAAAACAATCTACACATTCAGTGCAATCCCTATCAAAATAACACCAGCATTCTTCCCACAGCTAGAACAAACAATACTGAAATTTGTATGAGAAGATCCCAAATAGCCAAAGTAAGGCTTGAAAAAGAAAACCAAAGCTCAAGGCATCATAATTCCAGACTTCAAGTTGTATTACAAAGCTATAATCCTCAAGACTGTGTTGTACTGGCACAGAAACAGACACATAGATCAATGGAATAGAATAGAGTATGCAGAGCTGGACCCACAAATATATGGCCAATTAATCTTCAACAAAGCAGAAAAGAATATCCAGTGAAAGATAGACAGTCTCTTCAGCAAATGGTGCTGAGAAATCTGGACAGAGACATGCAGAAGAATGAAGCTTGGGCTACTTTCTTATACCATACACAAAAATAAATTCAAAATGGATGAAAGACCTAAATGTAAGACAGGAAACCATCAAAATCCTAGAGGAGAAAACAAGTAGTAATCTCTTTGACCTTGGCTACAGCAACTTCTTACTAAACATGTCTCTGGAGTCTAGGGAAATAAAAGCAAAAAATGACCTCACCAAGATAAAAACTTCTGCATGGTGAAGTAAACAATCAATAAAACTAAAAGGCAACCGATGGAATGGGAGAAGATATTTGCAAATGAAATATCAGATGTTAGTACCCAAAATCTATATAAAATTTATTAAACCTAACACCAAAAAACAATTCAGAGAAGAAATGGGCAGAGGCATGAATAGATACTTTCCAAAGAAGACATACAGATGGCTAACAGACTCATGAAAAGATGCTCAATATTACTCATCATCAGGAAAATACAAATCAAAACCACAATGAGATACCACCTCACACCTGTCAGAATGGCTAAACTCAACAACTCAGGACACAATAGATGTTGACAAGGATGCAGGATGCACAGAAAGAGTAACGCTTTTGTACTGGGAATGAAACTGGTGCAGTCACTCTGGAAAAAAACTATGGAGATTCCTCAAAATACTAAAAATAGAACTACCCTATGACCCGACAATTTCACTACTAGGTATTTTTCCAAAGGATACAAAAATGCTAAAGGTCCACATCTACCCCAATGTTTATAGCAGTGCTATTAACAATAGCCAAATTGTGGAAAGAGTCCAAATGTCCATCAACTGATGAATGGATAAAGAGGTGGTATATGTATATATATGTACATACATATATGGATAATCTATATCCATATATAATAATATAATAGGGATATTATAATGTACATATTATATGGATATATTATATATGATACATATAAATATACATACATATATGGATAATCTTATGGATAAGCTACCTATTGATGCAAATGGGATATTTAAGTCTACTAATTGTGCTATTTCTCCCTTTAGATGTGTTAATAAGTACTTTTTATATTTAAGTGCTTTCTACATTGAGTCCATATCTATTTAGAAATGTTATATCTTCTTGTTGGATTGAACCCTTTATACAATACAATGAATTTTCTGTCTCTTGTGACTATTTTTGACTTAAAATCTATTTTACCTATTATAAGTATGGCTATCTTGGCTTTCTTTTGTTTACCATTTGCATGGAATATCTTTTTCCACCCTTCACTTTTAGTCTAACTTGTTCTTAAAATTAAAGTGAGTCTCCATGGTTACCCCTTGTTGTTTTTTGTTGAATCCATTCAGTGACTCTGGCTTTTTATTGGAAAATTTAGTCTATGTACATTTAAAGTAACTATTGATAGGTGTAGACTCATTGCCTTTTTGTTGTTTTGGTGGTTTTATACTTGCTTTGTTCCTTCTCTTTTTTTGTGATTTGTTGCTTTTCTTATGGTATATTAAGATTTCTTTCTCTTATATGTATTCATTTTAGGTCTTTGCTTTGTGGTTACCATGAATCTTCTATAAAATGTTATTTTTTTAAGTTGCTTAAAACTTGTATTCCTTTTGAACATAAAATATTGTATTAGTTTTAGGTGCACAAACAGATTTATAATGGTCTATTTTAAGTTGACAATAACTAGTTCAAATGCATTCTAAAGCTCTACATTTTACTCTCCTTACCCACACTTTGTATTTGATGTCATAGTTTACTTCTTATTTTGTATCTATTAACAAATTATTGTTGTTACAGTTTTACAACTTTTGTGTTTTAGCTTTCATACTAGATGTATAAGTGATTTATTCACCTCCATTACATTTGATTATTCTGAATTTTACTATACATTTATCTTTACCAGTGAGATTTATACTTTCATGAGTTTTCCTGTCACTAATTAGCACTGTTTTGTTTCAAGTCCCTTTCACAATTTTGGAAAGATGAATATAGTGGTGATAAACTCCTCCAGCTTTTGCTGTCTGGAAAACTCTTTATTTCTACTTCAATTCTGAAGGATAATTTTCCCGTGTCGAATATTCTTAGTTGGCAGGTTTTTTTTTTTTTTTCTTTCAGCACTTTGAATATAGCATTTCACTCCATTCTGGTCTGCAGATTTTCTGTTGAAACTCTGCCAGTTGTCTTATGGGGATTTCCTCGTATGTAAATTGTTTTTCTATTGTTTTTAAGATTCTTCCTTGCCTTTGACAATTATGTGTCTTGGTATTCGTCTCTTTAGATTTATCTTAATTTCACAGTTCCTAGTTTTCCGGGATGTGGAAGTCTTTATCACTTCCCAGATTAGAGAATTTCTCAGACATTATTTCTTCAAATAAAAATTTTTCCTTTCTCTCACTCTTCTCCTTCTCAGATCCTTATAATGTGAATATTTTCTACTGATGTTGTCTCATTAGTACCTTAAGTTATCTTGACTTGTTCATTTTTTTCCTTCTTATTGGATGAAATCTGCTTTGCCTTCAAATCCACTGATCCTTCCTTCCACATCAGTCTGTTGTTGAGCCTCTCTATTAAGTTTTCCTGTGCGGTTATTGTATTCTTCAGGTCTGTGATTTCTGTTTGCTACTTTCTCATGTATTTTGTTTCTTTGTTTAAATTCTCATTTTGTTCATGCATTGCTTTCCTGACCTTGGTGAGTATCTTTTTTACCATTATTTTGAACTCTATCAGGTAAGTCACTCACTTTCATTTCATGAGATCTGTCTCTGGAGTTTTATCTTTGTTTGTTTGTTTGTTTGTTTGAAATATACTCCTCTGTTTCTTTATTTTCCTGGACTCTGTGTTGGTTTCTACACAATAGATAAAACAGCTACCTCTCCCAGACTTGAAGGAATGGTCTTATATAGCATATGAATCTTATGATTCACCGTTGCCCAAGCTCTTGGTGGTCTCTGAATCCTTTGTGATTGTCAAAGAGGGTTTTTTCCCCCCTTTTCTTTAGTGGCTTTCATTGAGAGAGTGGAAAGATGCATTTCTACATAAGTATTTTCTCATTCATCCAATGTGTAGGAGTCACTCAGGTAGTATGGATTTACTTCAGAGGGAATTGCTCCATGTGTAGGTCTGTGGAGTACATGGAAGAAGAATTCAGCATCCTCCTATATTGCCGTCTGGACCAGAACTCAAAATAACAATAGATTTTAACAATAAAATGCCCTTATATCTTGATTGATGCTGAAGAAGCAAACTGACACCTTGCCCTAAGTCATATGAAGTCCCACATAAGAGTGGGAAGAGAAAAAAACCCACAGTGTATCCTGATATATATAAAAAAGAAAGAAGTTAGTCTAGCTATCATTTCCAAAAAGATGAAATCTTGAGTTGCTAGATTACTTTTTTCTAACGTTTCTTAACAAAAACATGTTAAGCCCTGACTTTTGCAATACTGATGTTTATGGCTATAATAATCATGTGGGTAAAATGCCTCCCACCCCCACTCTATGAACAAATTTACCCTAACCTTGAAAAGCTTGTGGATTTTTTGTTTGATGCACCTGTTTGTGTTTTATATTCAGTGAGCCAGTTCTTCAAAATCTAAACTTCAGGGGCACTTGGATGGCTCAGTTGCTTAAGCGTCCGACTTTGGCTCAGGTCATGATCTTGTGGTTGGTGGGTCTGAGCCCCGCGTCGGGTTCTGTGCTAACAGCTAGCTCAGAGTCTGGAGACTGCTTCTGATTCTGTGTCTCCCTCTCTCTGACCCTCCCCTGTTCATGTTGTCTGTCTCTCTCTCTCAAAAAACTAAAGAAATAAAACATTAAAAAAACCCACAAAATCTAAACTTCATTTAAAGGGCTTGCAAATCAATAATCACTTTTTCTTAATGCTTTTGTGTCTGAACCTTTCACAATGAGCTGTACATACTGTATGTGTTTTTTAAATCATACATAAAAATCTATAATAAATAATTTGAAACTTCCTGTGAGGGCTAAATCTCAATATATTGAATTAAAAATATTTGGTTAAGAAAATTAAGACTTCTACTACTTTGTATATTATGCAATGTTCTAACAGGGTTCTCTGGGTATTGTAGCTTATACCTTCTATTTATTTTTTTTTCTTAAAATAACTTTTAATTTTAAAATGTAAACCAAGGGGCGCCTGGGTGGCTTAGTCAGTTAAGCGTCCGACTTTCGCTTAGGTCATGATCTTGCGGTTCGTGGGTTCGAGCCCCGCGTCGGGCTCTGTGCTGACTGCCAGCTCGGAGCCTGGAGCCTATTTCAGAGTCTGTATCTCCCTCTCTCTCTGGCCCTCCCCTGCTCATGCTGTCTTTCTCTCTCTCTCCTAGAAATAAATAAAAATATTAAAAAAAATTTTTTAAATGTAAACCAAAATTCACTCAGAATTCCACCTCCATGTAGACAAAAAATGTTAACATTTTCTTTGAGTATTCTTCCACTATTAGTCTAAACAGTTTTTTCATCAGAAGTGGAAACACATTACCAACATTTTGTGCCTTTTATAAAAAAATTTTTTAGTGTCCTGGAGACCATTCTATATAGAGCTATGTAATTGTTTCTAATATAGAATAATGGTTTATATAGGGACAAAGTTTCCATTTTAGGGCTATACAATAATTGATTTAACTATTTTCTAATTAGGCTTTCAGTCTTTTACTGTTTGAAAACAAACTTTAATGAGAATAGCAATACCTTTTTACACACATATGTGATTATATCTGTAGGATAAATTCTCTGAATTGAAATTGGCACAAGAATATGAATTTTAGATTTTGATTGCAAAATGACTTTCAAAAAGGCTTAACCAATTACATTCCCTCCAACAGTGTATAAGAACTTCAGTCTTCCCACATCTTCAATATTTTGCGTTAACAATTCTTTTTTTAAAAATTTTTTAATGTTTATTTCTGAGAGAGAGAGAGAGAAGGACAGCGTGAGCAGGGGAGAATCAGAGAGAGAGGGAGACACAGAATCTGAAACAGGCTCCAGGTTCTGAGCTAGCTGTCAGCACAGAGCCCCCCGCAGGGCTCGAACCCACCAACGTGAGATCATGACCTGAGCCGAAGTCGGTCGCTCAACCGACTGAGCCACCCAGGCGCCCCTGCGTTACACAATTCTTTGATATTTGTTGATCTAATTGGAAAAAAAATAGTGTTTTAATATTTCTTCAATAATTATTGGATATCTTTACTTATTTTAAAGACACTCATATTTCTTTATTTGGGAACTACCAATATTTTCTAATTTTTTTTTTTTTTTAGTGTGTTGTTCTTTATCTTATTTTTATGTCTGAGCACTTTGGACGTTGTAGATATTGGTCTTGTCTGTCAAATTTATTACAGAATGTCATTTTTCTATACTGATTATTCATATATAATCACATTTGTCAACCATCAGCTTTTAGTTTGTTCCGTTTTTATATGGGTACTGAGTTTTATGCTATCTTTGGCAAATATTTCTTAACTCTAAGAACATTTTAAAAATATCTTTTCCCGGGTCACCTGAGCGGCTGTCGTTTGAGCATCCGACTTCGGCTCAGGTCATGATCTCATGGCTCCTGGGTTCGAGCCCCTGTGAGGCTCTGTGCTGAATACTTGCTCAGAGCCTGGAGCCTGTTTCGGATTCTGTTGTCTCCTTCTCTCTCTGCCCCTCCCCCGCTCATGCTCTGTCTTACTCTCTCAAAAATAAATAAATGTAAAAAAATAAAAAATATTTTCCCATGCTTTACTCTAGCATTTTTAGTTTCTTTCTATACATTTATATTTTTATTGCCTAGAACTCATTTTGGTATAAAGAAATTATTTTTCAGATCCCTAGTGAGTTGTCCCCATAACATTTATTGAATGGTCTACCTTTATCTCACTGATTTTAAATGTTACTTATTTACAACTCTAAAATTTATATATGTCTCTAAAATTTATATATGTATTTGGTCTCTTTCTGGATTTTCTATCTTGTTCTACTGATTGAACTTTTCATACATAAATACCAAAAATTGTATAATTATTATACATGTATGTATTATAAGTATGAATTTTGTACCCAGCCATGCCACTGAATTCTAATGATGTGTTTATTAGTTTTTCAGTTGATTCTCTTGAGATTTCAGGTATAAAATTTATCCCCTGTAAGTATAACAATTTTATCACATTTTTGAATATATATACACATAATATTTAATTTATTTAATTGCACTTGCTAGTACTTTGAATGTAAGCTAAATATCTACAAATAGTAAATCTTAGTTTCTGGATGTCTGAAAAAGCCATTGTTCTCTTTCACTCTTAGATGATAGATCCCTATTTGACAACTACATTCCTCAGCATAGGTTGAGACATAATTGACATACAATAAACTACACACGTTTAAAATTGAAAAACACCATCTGTTTAAGTCATCATAGTAAAAATAATGAATATATCCATCACCTCTCTCAGTTGCCTCATTCTTATTTGTAGTCCCTCCATCCTGCCTCTCCCCATTGGCCCTATATCTTCAACAACCACTGATGTACTTTGTTACTGAATATTAGTTTGCATTCCATGGACTTTTATATAAGATAATCATACAGTTTATACTTGTTTTTGTCTTGCTTCTTTCATTCACCATGATTAGTCTGAGATTCTGCCATGTTGTTCTATGTATGAAGAGCTCATTTCTTTTTATTGCTGATGAGTATTCCACTGTATGGATATGGCACAGTTTGTTTAACATTCACTCATTGATGGATACTTAGGATATTTCTAGTCATCAATTATTTTTTAAAGAAACTTAAAAAGCAAGTAATAAATTTTACTTACCCTCATATTTACCATCTCCAGGGGTCTTCATTCCTCTGTGTATATCTAGAATTTCGTTCATTACTGTGTATATCTAGAATATCTAAAATTATATTCCTTCTTCCAGAAGGACTTCTTGCAGTGTTTCTTGCAGAGTTGAGTTTTTCATGCTGGATCTTTTCAGCTTTTGTATGTCTGTAAAAGTATTTCACCTTCATTTTTCAGTGATATTTTGCTGTGTAGAGAATTCTAGATTGATTTTTTTCAGCACTTTAAAAATGTTCTTCCACTGTCTTCTAGCTTGTAAGTCTGCTGTTATTCTTATATTTGTTCCTCTATGTTAATATATCTTTTCCCTCCTCTCTGGCTGTTTTTAAGAATTTCAATTGTGATGTACTTTGGTGTAATTTTCTTCATGTTTCTTATTCTTGAAGTTCATTAAGCTCCTTGGATCTATGGATTTACAGTGTTCATCAAATTAGGAAGGTTTTTGTCATGACTTATTCAGACATTTTTCCTGTCCCATCCTTTCCTCTTCTGGAATTCTTATTGTATATGTATTACATAACTTGAAGTTAAATACTAGATCACGTATTTTGGTCTTTTTATTCCTTTGTTTCATTTTGAAGAGTACAAATTTGAGTTTGTAATGTTTTCTTTTTCAGTGTCAGTTCTGCTGTTAATCCCATCTAGTGTATATTTCATACAATCTCATACATTATATTTTACATTTCTAAAAGTTCCATTTGAGTCTTTTTGTTTTCTTCTTAACATGTTTGTGCTGTCTTCAATCTCTCTGAACATATGAAGTATATTTATGATAGCTGGTTTAATCCTGTCACTTCTGGGTCAGTTCCTGTTGATTGATATTTTCTCTTCATCATAGGTTGTATTTTCCTGTTGATATGGTATCATTGCCTGGAAGCCAGACGTTGTGAATCTTATGTTATTAGGTATTATTTGTTTCCTATTCTTTATATATGCCTTGAGCTTTGTTCCAGGGCATAATAATGTTTTTTAGAAACAGTAGAGGTTTTTTTGCTTATTATGGAAATAATAATATTGACACTAAGTTGCCAATAATTATGTATATAAGATAATATATGGATATACTATATTTACTTATGGATAAGTAAAATGAATGACAGTAATGATTGAAGGAATAAAAGGGAGAAACCAGGAATGCTTTGTTATTATAAGGTACTTGCACTACCCATGAATCAGTATGTTATTTAAAGCTGGACCTTGATCAGTTGTAAATGTATATTGCAAACTCTAGAGTAGACACTAAAAAAAAGTTAAAAAGAGAAGTATAATAGATATGCTAAGAAGAGAGGAAAAGGAATCATAGAAAATGCTCAGTTTAAACTAAAATAGAAAAAATGTAAAAAGAAAATAGGAACAAAGAACAAGGGTAATGAATAGAAAACAGTAACGACTATGGTAGACCCTAATCCAACTGTATAATCGCTTTAAATGTGAATCATCTAAACTAAAAGGGATTATCAGAGTAGTTCAAAATATAAGACCCAACTATATATTTTCTAAAAAAACTCAATTTAAGTATAAAAGCATATATAGATTAAAAGTAAAGGGATGAAGAAAGATACATTATGCTAACATTAATAAAAAGATTAATAATAACATATATGTATGTAGCCACTTGGTTCAGGATGGTGGAGAACATGGTAAGACCAGTGAAACCCATATGCATTAGCTCACTACCACACTTCAGTTGCTATGACATGAATTCCTTGATGCTGTGTGGATTACCATCACGGTGGATAAGGTATTCTATAAGTCTATGGACGGTAGCTTTGGCAGAAGCATTACATACCAGGAAGACAGATCCATATCCAGAACGATATGGTTATTTCCATATTACTGACTGGTTATTTTAGTAAGAACAATATCCTGTCCCTTACATGATGAAAATGGTCCAATGTAACCAATATGCCACCAGGTAATTGGGTTATCACCCAGGAAATGGTGCCAAATTTTAAACATTGTTAATTTATCCTGCTGTTGATACCTGTNCTGCGCCCCCGGTACGGGGAGTTTACACCCTCAAAAGAGCGAGGAGTAGCGCTTGGTTCAAAAAGGGACTGGAGCACCGTTACTCTCCTCCCCACAAACGCCAAGGCAGAGCTCCCGCCTGAGGCACTGGATCACGCCACGCCCATCCCTGCCTGAGAGGTGCCCTCCTCCCTTTTTTTTTCCTTTTTTTTTTGTTAATTTATCCTGCTGTTAAATTGACCACTCAGCAGTGTTTGTAGCCAGGTCAGCTTTGGTGAAAGTCCATGTTGCTGAACCCAAGCATAACCTCTATCCCTACCACCATGGTTACTCTGTTCATGAGCCCATTAGGTACTGACAGGGTCAACTGGGAAGGAGGCCAACTGGTACCCACAGAGTGGGTCATTCTACCCACTTGATTGTTAATGTCTTCCTCTGTTCAGGTTACCCTTTGGTGAGCATTCAAATGGGACAAAAAGTTTCCTATATACTAGCAATGGAATTTGAAATTAAAAACAGTAACATTTATACTAGCACCATCAAAAAAAAGTACTTAGATATAAATCTAATAAAGCATTTCTGAGATCTCTATGAGGAAACTACAAAACTATAAAAAAATTCTTTACTGATAAAAGAAACTGAAGAACAAATTTAAAAATATTCCATATTCGTGGACAGGAGGACTCAATATTGTCAAGATGTCAGTTCTTCCCAACTTGATCTATAGATTCAACAATCTCAATCAAAATCCCAGCAGGTTATTTTGTAGATATTGACAGATTTATTATAAAGTTATATAGAGAAACAAAAGATCCATAATTACAGAATATTTAAAGAGGGGAACAATGTCAAAGGACTGGTGCTATGACTTCAGGACTTACTAAAAAGCTAAAGTGATGAAGACAGTGTGGTGTTGTTAACAAAATAGACAAATAGATCAATGGGGAACAGAACAGAAAGCTCAGAAATATATCCACACAAAAGTGTAGTTAACTGATCTTTGACAAAGGTGCAAAAGCTATACAATGGAGCAAAAACAGTCTTCTCAACAAATGGTGCTAGAACACCTGGACAGTCGCATTAAATGTCTAGACACAGACATTACAACCTTCAAAAAAATTAACTCAAAATGGATCATAGACCTAAAACCATAGACATAAAACTCAAAACTAGAAAACGACTAGAAGAAAACATAGAACATTTAGATGACCTTGGGTTTGGTGATGACTTTCTAGATACATCACCGGCATGATCCATGTAAGAAAAAAATTAGTAAGTTGAACTTCATTAAAATTAGAAACTTCTGCTCCATGAAAGGTACTATCAAGAGAATCAGAAGACAAGACCCAGGCTGGGAGAAAACAATTGCAAAAGTTATATCTGATTAAGGACTGTTATCCAAAATACACACACACAAAAAGACTTAAAACTCAACAATAAGAAAATAAACAACCCAACTAAAAAATGGACAAAGGGTCTGAATAGATACTACACCAAAGAAGGTGGACAGATGGCAAAAAAACTTATGAAAATATTTATAATTGCAAATTTTAACGACCACAAGAAACCACTATATACCTTGTAGAATGGCAAAAATCTCAAACATTGTCAATGCCAAATGCTAGAATGAATATGGAACAACAGGAACTCTGATTCATTGTTACACAATATGAAAATTCTACAGACATTGGAAGACAGTTTGTTAGTTTCCTAAAAAACTAAACATACTCCTATCATATGATTCAGCAGTCATGCTTCTTGGTATTTATACCCCAAAATGGAAAACTTAAGTCCATATAAAAACCAGCACAAGAATATTTATGGCAGCTTTATTCATTAATTGCCAAAAACTGGAAGCAACCAAGATGTCCTTCAATAGATGAATGGATAAACTTGGTATATCCAGAGAATGAAAAATTATAAAAAGAAATGAGCTATGAATCCATGAAAAACATAGAGGAATCTTAAATGCATATTACTAAATGAAAGAGGTCAATCTGAAAAGGCTACATACTGTATGATTTCAACTGTATGACAATCTGGAAAAAACTATGAAGACAGCAAAAAATCAGTCATTGCCAAGGGCTTAGGGGAGGGAGTGATGGATAGGCTGATAGAAGAAATTTAGAGCACATTTTTTTTTTTTTTTAATAGAGAGCAAGTGAGCAGAGGCTGGCGGAGGGGCAGAGGAAGAGGACGAGAGAGAATCTTAAAGCAGGCTCCATGCCCAGCACAGAGCCCAATACAGGACTCCATCTCACCACCATTAGATCATGCCCTGAGCCAAAATCAAGAGTCAGATGCTTAACCAAATAAGCCATCCAGGTGTCCCTAGAATAGATTTTTTATATTATGTATTATATTTTAATGATTATATGTTTAATATTTTATATATATATAAAATACATAGTATATATTTTATGTACATATAAAATACTATGTATTTTATATATACTATGTATATTTTATATACATATAAAATACTGTATATTTTATATACTATGTTTATTTTATATACATAATGTCACATGAGCCCTAATGTAAACTATGAATTCTGGGTGATAACGATATATTACCAGGTTTGTCAATGATAACAAATGCATCACTCTGGTGTGTGTGTGTGGGGGGTGTTAATAGTGGGGGAGGCTGTGAGTGTGTGGGCAAGGGGTATACAGAAACTAACTAGTGTTATCTTTTCATGTGCTTACTTGCAATCTATATATCCTCTTTGGTAAAGAGTCTATTCAAGTACTTTGTCCATTTTTTAAAATGAATGTTTTATTTTGGAATAATTTTAGATTTAGAGGAAAGTTACAAAGATAATACATAAATTTCTCATATTATTTCACCTTGGTACATTACTATTCACTAAATTCGAGACTTTGTACTTTACCAGTTCTTTGAAATATTTCCCCCCCTCATTGTTGAGGTGGAACTCACATAATATAGAAGTAACCATTTAAGAATGTGACATTTAGTACATTCACAATTTGTGCAACCATCACCACTATTTAGTTCACAAACATTTTTATCACCATAAAGAGTAGCACTGATTCATTAAAAACTTACTGCCCATTCTACTCTTCCTCAGCCACTGGTGACCATCAGTCTACTTTCTGTTTCTAGGGACCTAACCATTCTGAATATTTCATATAAATGGAATCATATAATTTGTGGCCCTTTACCTTGCTTCTTTCAGTTCTTACAGTGTTTCTGAGGTTCATCCATGTTGTGGCATGCATCAGTACTTTTTCAGTAAAGTATTTTTAAATTGTGATAAAATATATATAACATAAAATTTACCATCTTAACCATTTTTGAGTATATAGTTTAGTGGTAATAAGAACATTCATATTGTTACTACCAGCCATCTTCAGGATTTTTTTCATCCTGTAAAAATGAAACTCATTATTCATTACATAGCAATTCCTCATTTCTTCCTTTCCCAGCCCCTGGAAACCACCATTCTACTTTCTTTATCTATGTATTTGACTACTCTGGGTACCTCATACAATTTTTTTTGTGCCTTTTTGTTACTGGTTTATTTTACCTAGCATAATGTCCTCAAGGTTCATGTATGTTATGGCATATGTCAGAATTTCCTTCCTTTTAAAATATGAATATATTTCACTATATGTATATACCATGTTTTGCTTACTTGTTCACCCATTGATGGACACTTGGGTTGCTTCCACATTTTACCTATTGTCAACAACACTGTTATGAACATGTCTACATTTTAGCTATTGTCAATAATGCTATTGTGAACATATGTGTACAAACATCTCTTCTTGGGTTGCTTCCACATTTTACCTATTGTCAACAACACTGTTATGTACATGTCTACATTTTAGCTATTGTCAATATGCTATTGTGAACATATGTGTACAAATATCTCTTCAAGACTCTGTTTTCAATTCTTTTGGCTATATACCCCAAAATGTATTTGCTAGATAATACAATAATTGTAATAATTTTAATTTTTTGAGGAACCACCATAGTGTTTTCCGTAGCAGCAGTACTATTTCACATTACCAACAGCAATGAACAAGGGTTCCAATCTCTCCACATCCTTGTTAACACTTGTAATTTTCTGTTGTTGTTGATTGTAAGCATCACCTATTAAGGGTGAAGTGGCATCCCATTGTGGTTTTCATTTGCATTTCCCTAATGATTAGGGATGTTGAACATCTTTTCATGTGTTTATTGTCCATCTTTATATGTTCTTTGGATAAATGTCTAATGCCCATTTTTGAATTGAGTTGTTTGTTGTGGAACTGTAGTAGTTCTCTGTATATTCTGGATAGTAACCCTTAGGTGATTTGCAAATACTTTCTGTCTAGTTTGTTTTATCACTTTTTTAATAAAATCTTTTAATGTGCAAAAGTTGTACATTTTGATAAAGGCCAATTTACTAATCTTTTTCTCTTCTTGCTTAAATTTTGGTGTCCTAAGAAACTATTGCCAAATCCAAAGTCATAAAGACTTTTCCCTTTGCTTTCTTCTAAAAGTTTTATAGTTTAGCTCTTAAAGTCACTGATCTATTTTTTGTGTATGATGTGAGGTAATGGTCCACCTCTAATCTTTCATGTCAATTTCTAGTTGTCTCAGTACCATTTGTTGAAGTGACTATTTTTTATCCCACAGAATTATCCTGGCAACTTGTTGAAACTCAGTTGGTCATAGACGTTTATTTCTAGACTCTCAATTTTATTACATTGGTCTATATGTCTATCTTTATGCCAGCAGACAGTGTTTTGATTACTATAGCTATGCAGTAAGTTTTGATATTGAGGAAATGTGAATCTTCCAACTCTCTTCCTTTTTGGTATTTGTTTGGCTATTCTTGCTTCAGCATTTTCCATGTGAATTTCAGGTTAAGCTTTTCCACCTTGCACAAAAGGCAATTGGTATTTTGGTAGTGTCTGCATTTAATCCATTAGATTGCTTTGGGTGGTATTGATATTTAAACTAATATTAAGGCTTTTGATCCATGAATAAGTGATGTCTTTCCACTTATTTAGGTCTTATTTAACTTAGCAATTTTTGTAGTTTTCAGCATACAAGTCTTATATCTCTTTGGTTAAATTTATTTCTAGGCATTTTATTCTTTTAAAGACGAAAAAATTTGCTAATTTTTTTAAAAATTTCATTACTGATGTATAGAAATACAACTGATTTTGCAGGTTTATATTATACCCTGCAACTTTGCTGAATTCATTTATTCTAGTTGTTCTTTTGTGGATTCTTTGGGATTTTCTATATACAGGATTATGGCATTTGTCAATAGGGATAGTTTTGCTTGTTTTCCATTTTTAATGCCTTTTATTTCTTGCCTGATTTCTCTGGTTAGAACTTCTAGTATAATATAGAACACAGGTGGTAAAAACAGGCATCCTTGTCTTGCTCTGGATCTTTAGAAAGAGAGTTTATCTTTCATCATTAAGTAGAATCTTGTCTGTGAGTTTTTCAGGAATGCCCTATCATCATTTAAGGAAGATTCGTTCCAATCCTAGTTTTCTGAATGTTTTTATCATGAAGGGGTGTTTAATATTATGAAATACTTTTTCAGTATCAGTTAAGATGTATCTGTGTAATTTTTTTCTTTTATTTTATTAATGATTTCTTTACATCTTTTATTTTCTTCTGTTAAACCATCCTTGCATTTCTGGGATAAATCCCACTTGGTCATGGTACATAATCCTGTTAATATGCTATTGAATTCTGTTTGCTAATATGGTGTTGAATTTTTGTATGTATATTCATAAGGGATGTTGGTCTGTAATTTCATTGTGGTATTGTGTAGCTTTGAAATTAGGGTGATTTTGGTGTCATAGAATGAATTAGGAAATGTTCCACCCTCTTCTATTTTTTTTTTTTTTTGGAAGAGCTTGAGAAGGACTGGTGTCAATTCTGTAAATATTTGGTAGAATTCACCAGTGAAGCCATCTCATGCTCTACTTTCCTTTGTCAGGAAGTTTTTGAGTACAGATTCAATGTTTTTACTTATTTTAGCTATGTTGAGATTTTCTTCTTGAGTCAGTTTTGATAATTCATGAGTTTCTAAGAATTTTGCAATTTCATATAGGTTATTTAATATTGGTTTACAATTGTTCAGAGTATTCTCTTACTTTGTAAGGGTTGATAGTAATGTCCTCACTTTCGTTTTGATTTTAATTATTTGCATTTTTCTCCTTTTTTTCTTAGTCTAGGTACAGATTTGTTAATTTGTCGATGTTTTATTGAGAATTTCTTTANCAATAAACTATTTGTAAAAAAAAAAAAAGAGAGAGAGAATTTCTTTTTTTTTTAATTTTTAAAAATGTTTTATTTATTTTTGAAATAAACTGCGTGAGTGGGGGAGGGGCAGAGAGAGAGGGAGACATCTTTCTTCATTTGTAAAGTGGGAACAATATCTTGTCTTGGGTAATTTGTCCAAATTATATAGTATCTGACACTGTAGAAGTCAATAAAAGGAACTATAATGTTGATTCTTCTTTTGATGTCAATTATAATGGTAAAATACTAATTCATAACAATTTCTTTAATATTGAACTAATAGTAATGCCTAATATGTTAGTGCCTTGCATTTAAAAACATGAGTTAATTGAATTCATATAAGATTATATGAATTAGATTTTAAATGTAATGAACTGTTTGTTGTCTAGCAGTTTTTTAAATTGGATACAATGAGGCAAGCTATGTAAATATGCTCTAGAAAATCAAGTAAAATAATGTATGTGAAGCAGCTTCGTAAAACTCTAACAACTAATTCAAAGACTATTGTATTTTGTTACTTTACCCATGAAATTAGTAGAACTTGGTATGGCTTTAAGTTAGAATAAAGGAGATAAAAATAAAGGTAATTAAATTAAAAAAAAAAACCTATGTCAGAACAAGCAGATAAAAGTTCTGAAGGACAAATCTGTGAAGTCCTATTTAATAAAGACTTATTTATTTCAGAGTCTGAATGATGAATAAGGCTGTGACCACCACACAAAAATAAACTAAAAGTGAATCAAATTTTCTGTAACTTTTCCAAAATTAAAAAAAAGGCCAGGTCTCCTTTTTTTTTTTATGTATCAGTATTTTTTGTTGTGGTTATTAAATAGCATTAATTCTATATAATATTAATATGGAGAATAGGGAAAATAATTCCAGGAAAGAATAATGCTCTTTAAAATGATTACTTTCACAAAGGGTAGGGTTCATATGCATGATTATTTGATGTTCAAAAACATTTTCATGCTAAAAAGAAATGAAACATTATATATCTTGGTGTGTAATGATTTATAAAACATAATTCTGTAAAATGGTTGTTAACAAACAGAATGTTGAATGCTGCCAACAGAACTGTATGGTGATTTTTAAGAAAGCCTTTTTGGAAATTCACCAAACATTGCCATTTAGGAAACCTGTCATTCATGGACTGGTTGGTAAAAATGTTCAGCCAAATGAATACAAGAAAACTTAAAATTGTTGGCATACCGTACCAAGATCAGTCTTAAGATCTGTTGGCAGACTTAACTTTCTTGATCCTTTAACTGAAACAACAGAAAAAGGAAAAAGGCAGTTGTTTATTATATAAAATTAAAGAGGAGCATGAGGGAACAGTATGTCTTACATATAATTATTAAATCCTAATGATAGTTATATTTAGTAAGCATATATAGAAGCAGAAATACTGTTTGATGTTAGTTTGTTGTCATTTAGTATAATTATTTAATATGAAAACAGAAACATGAGAAAAGCAATTGTTCTTGTAGTAGATAATTCAGTATACCTTTGCATAGTTTTTTTCACAAGTGGCATTAAAGTGATTTTTTTGTTTAATTTGTGAAGAGTCAAAAATCCACGTTGGATAAATCTCACAGGTTAAGAAATATTGTAACAAATGTATGAACTTCTATCAATCATAAATGATAATAAAAACATGATAAAACTTGTCAACATTTTTTTGAAATAGAAAATTGTATTTTATAGATGTATATATGATATAGTCAAGAAAACTTTGCCATGGCAGTGGCAGATGAAATGACTTCAGTAATGAATAGTACAATGTTAAATTCAATAGATAAGAAAATTTTGAAAACAAAAAATTGGAAATGAATTATAAATCAAGCTATCAGAAAATGTTTGAATAAACCAAGAAAACACCTATAATTTATTTAAAAACTTTTCTCATTTGTCTGTTAATAAAATTTTTACACTGGATATCTCAAAAATATTTGACTAGAATGCATGTTATCATACAAAGAAATCATGTAAAGTATCTTTTCTGTCACTTAATACTTTAAGAGTTTAGTTGATGTCATCAATTAATCTATACCTTCTGATGAGTGGTTTTTCTTTACAAATAACAAAGTTATTTATTTATTTTTAAAGTTTATTCATTTTGAAAAAGCGCACATGCACAAATGGGGGAGGGGCAGAGAGAGACGGGGAATGAAAGAGAGTTCCAAGCTGACTCTGCCCTACCATCACAGAGCCTGACATGTGTCTCTAACCCACACATGGTGAGATCATGACCTGAGCCAAAACCAAGAGTCTGACCCTCAACGGACTGAGCCACCCAAGTACCCAAGAAGGTTATTTTAAAATAAAGATGCAGGATAACAAAATAGAAAGAATACTCAATTTAAAATCAGAAAACCTGGCTCACAATTTCTGAATTTGGCCACCTATAAGTTTGAAAAACATCCCTTCATTAATTCATAGCTTAATCTTATCCGTCAAATAAATAACATTCTGAATATGATCCTTAATGTTTCTGCTGGAATATGATTGGAATATATTCTTTAATAGGTTTTAGAAAACCTAAATATAAACTTAAATATATTTTTATGTGTCCTGAAATATTACTTATCTCTTAGTATTTTCAACCAACCATTTAAAAATTAAAACCCCATTTTTATTCCACAAGTCAGAGCAAAGTAGGTGGCAAGCTGGATTTGGCCTGTGGACTGTGGTTTGTGAGCTACTATATGCCATGCTAAAGCACTTGTAAAAGGAAACCTAAGTATTATCATTTTAATAAAAATAATAGCAGCAGGCAGTTGTTGCTATGAAAAGACATTAAAAATAATTCTATTAAGATTAAGGGGCAGGGACTCCTGGAGGCCTTAGTCCGTTGAGCAACAGACTTTTGATTTCTGCACAGGTGATGATCCCAGGGTCATGGAATCGAGCCAGGCTTTGTGCTGAGCAAGGAGCATGCTTGGGATTCTCCCCCTTTTCCTCTGCCTTTCCCTACTTGTGCACATGTGTTTTCTCACTGTCTCCAAAAACAAAAAGGAAAAAAAAGATTAAGGGGCAATCAGTAAACCAAATTTTAGTAAATTGGGTTTAGAATTAGCAGCACAAGCAAAATTTATTTATATCAAAATATGGCAAACTAAATATATGTAATATGCTTCAGAAGAGATTACAAATATATTTTGTAAATTCATAATTCAAATGAAGTGAAGGAGTGAAGTGCGTTCACTATTTAGAATAACCTTTCATTTAAGTTTTTTAAATAACTAATAATGTAAGGATTTGTTTCATAATTTATCTCAATTGTTTCCATTTTATTTTTAGTCAGAGTATTTCAATATATCTATATAGTATTAATTACTAAATGAATTACAATGATGTTTTCAAAAAGTCAAATAGTCCCTGCTTATTGGTCATAAGCCCAGATTCATACAGCAGGACAATAGCCACAATGTCACATGGCTTCTCACTTCCTACTCTTCTTTTGGATGGAAAATTCACCTTGTATATTCTAGTATCTAACATATTCTGGCTTCCAAATCTGCTCCACATTTTTAGATTCCCTGTCTTTTATTACCTGTCTTTTTGGTTTCCTGTAGAAAGCCTCAAAACTGGGGTCCCCTCACAAACCCCAATTTCAATAATATATCTGAAACAGTGAAAGGAAATGATTTGACAGTGGGATTAATTAGGAAAGTTTAATAACAAAGTTAATAATTATTCATGCACAGAATGATTCTCTTTTTTTTTTTTTTTGGCAGGTGGGTAGGGTGATGGTGGTGGTGGTGGTGGTGGTGCTCTTTGTGTCTTTTGTGTCCAGACAACTAGAAAACTCTTACTTGTCCTTCAAGACAGCTCAGAAATCACCTCCTTTTTGAATGCAGGCTCAAACTGAAGGTTTCATTTGGTGCCATTATCTTTACTTTCATTGCACCTTGTGCACATTTCCTTTATAACACTTAACACATTTTATTACACTTGATTTGTGTGTGTGTGTGTGTGTGTGTGTGTGCTACTATCCATTAACATCCTGAAACTGAGTTCTCCAAAGGTGAGGGCTGTATTCCCAATACCTAATAAATTATTGGCATACAGTGGGTGTACAATAAGTGTTTGCTGAATAAATTACTGATAAATGCCAGTAAAGACAGAAGGTAGGGGGTAAAGAATTACTAGTAAGAGGGCTAAGCAGAGAGAGAATGTATGTTCAAGTGTTAGAGAAATGTTACATGTTACACATGGACATTTGAGAAATTTGGGATGGAAGATGAATAAGGCAAGAGGTAGTAACAAGCTTTTATCTTGAAATGTATATGATGAAAGCAATTCATATTAACCTTTGCATTGTTCTCCTGGGAATGTGACTCTCTGAATTGCTACATTTTTACTAAGCTAAAGCACCCCAGAGAAAATGCTTAATAGAAACTTCTCATGACTTAATGCCTTAGCACATTGCACAGAAAAGAGAGATTCTTGGCTCAGAGGAATCTTAGAGTTCATCTAGTCCAATATCCTATTCAGTGAAAGTATTTCTCCTACAACATTCTTGATATCCTATCTATTTGAATAGTTTTGATAGAAACCTTTAAAGGTATAAAAAATCCAATTTGTGGTTGCTATTTGCTACAAAATTTCCTTCTATGTGAGCTCAAACTACTTTCCTTTACCATTTATAATTTGTCCCAGTTCTGGCCTCTGGAGCAATAAAAAGTAAATGATTCTTGCTTTCACATGCCAGAGCTTAAAGCTTCTGCAGAGTTGGCAGAGAAGGAGAGATACCATATGTTTGCACGTATAGGAGGATTAGGAGGAACTTAATGGAGGACCATGGGGGAGAAGAAGGAGAAAAATAGTGGGGGAGAGGGAGGGAGGCAAACCATGAGAGACTCTTGAATGCTGAGAACAAACTGAGGGCTAATGGGGGTGGGGAGGAGGGGAAGGGGGTAATGGGCATGGAGGAGGGCACTTGTGGGGATGAGCACTAGGTGTTATATGGAAACCAACTTGACAATAAACTATTTTTAACAAAAAAAAAAGCTTCTGCAGAGTCTTAGGGGCCATCTCCCAGTACTCTGAACATATCGGCAGGGATTTTTATTTTAAGATGGCAATACTGATGTAAAGAGGTCGGCAGATCACGTTTTGAGAAATAACACTTTATGGTTTTATGAATATTAACTAACCTATGGGACTTTCACTCAGGAACCTTCCACAAAGTATTTCCTGAGATGCATCCTAGATTTTTCATATGATATACCATTTGTCCTAGTTGTTAAATTAGATGTAGATACAGTTACAGATAGATATATAGATATAGATAAAATGCTTATTATCTTTTTAAATTGATTATTATATTCATTTTTAAGTTAACAGGTGCTTTTTGGTTCCTTTGAGTTAAGTAAAAAAAATTTTCCTCATATCTATTTTCAATCTTAAATTTTCTAAATTTGAACAGAAGGTGGTAGTTACAAGTACAGTAAAACCCCTATTAGAAAAGGCCAGATGCTCTGTTTTCCCCTCTATAAAGCTCCATAAGACTTTTGCTATTCTCCTAAGCAGATTTCCTGGGTTTTGATGAAGTGAAGCCCAGTGATCTAGAACACAAGTGAGCTGGATTCAGATCATGACTCAACCATTTGCCAGGTGAGCAAGTGAAGTTAGGGTAGTAGTTACTTAATCTCAGGAAGAGTAGGTTTTTCTTTCTCTGTAAAATGGGAATAATAATAGTCCCTAATTCATATGGATCTCATCAGCATTAATTAAGCAAATATGCGTAATGCACTTAGCATGGTGTGGTATCTAATAAGAATTCAATGTTTGCTATTAGTTTCATTGTTAGTTGAAAAGAAAATATTGTCTCTCTGTGGTATTCTATATCAAAAATGACTTGTCTGGGCTACATGTCCTATTTAAAATCTGGTACCTAGGATTAAACAGTGCACATTGAGATAGGTTCCAATTGTATACAGTACTATTATTTGTTTGCTTTGCACAGTGGTACTTCCTAAGAATCCACTGTCTTTTCAATAGTAATGCCATACACTTAATTTAAAATGTGCCTATTCTCCACAAAATCTCTTTAAATCATGTTGTGCATTCCATCTAGAGTAGTGTCTTTAATCCTTCACAATCTGAAAAACTGCCTGTCTTGGCTCATTGACAGTAACACAGCAAATAGTGATATAGGTAATCCACCTGAAGGGCAGGGACTATTGCTGCACCAAGTGTTAGACTTAAGACAGTTTGATTTCTTATTATCTTAGTTCTGTTATATTCTGGGCAAATTGTCAGGAAATTCTTGTCACTTTAACATGTTATGGCACACATTTTTGAAAAAAACAAAACCAGAAAATTCATAAACATATACTAAGAAAAGTGAATTTTATCCTCTATAAATCGTATCTCAATAAAACTGAATTTAAAAAATTCATACAAAAGCATTCCCACAGATAGGATTATTCACTCACCTAATCACATCTATCAACTCTGACTTACCTAGAAATTATCAGGTAGGATGGCATAAAAGACCAAAGATGATGCAAATGAATGAAATAATTGACTAATGGCAAAATATATAGTAATATATATAAATTCAGCCCTAAAGGTCAGGTAATGGCCAACTCTAGAACAGCACCAGATTATAAACCTTTGCAAGACTATTTATTCTAGAATTTCTGCCTCCAGGCTCAGTTACAGTAATGAAGTAGGGTAGTCTGGAAGATTACCATTTCTTATGCCAGAATGAGGTCATATGTTCAGGCCTAAATAAGAACAGAACTTCAGGCACCACAATACTATTTTAACTAGGGGGCTTCATGCATCTTTCATGTGTCAGATCCTTCAATCACTTATATGCACGTGCTTTTTTCTTAACTTCTAATTCAAGTCAAAGTCCATGGAGAGTGCAGCCTGGCTTGTAATAGATAGGTTGTATTGGCCTCAAACAACTCTCAGAACAAACCCTTAATCAAGTTGTTTCTTGATTAGAAACAACTGGACGGAATCACCATGGATATGGAGTCACCACGGCATGGTAGAGCCCTGAAAGTTCTACGTGCCTCTTTACTACTGTTCCCTCCCTTTTATAAAGTTGCTAAGGCATATCCAGGCAAATAAGTATGTTTATTAGAATTTGCCCAAGCAAAAAAATCAGTTTAATGTCATGACTCCACTTTACTAGGGAACAAACTGATGGCTATTAGAGGAAAGGTGGGCAGGGGGATGGGTAAAACAGGTGATGGGGATCAAGAAATACACTTGTGATGAGCATGAGTGTGGCATGGGAGTGCTGAATCACTATATTGTACACCTGAAACTAATATTACACTGTATACTAACAAATTGGAATTTAAATAAAAACTTGAAGAAAAATAACACATAAAAAAGAACCTCTCAGCTCCTTAATTCCACAGCTGAATCAAAATTTTTGGAACAAAACAAACCCTGAATCAGTCTGAATGTGGCTTACTACTTTAATGGGAAATAAAATACAGAGATGGACTAGAAATTTCTAATCAAAAGCTTTTGATTAGTTGCTTCTTGATTAGAAACAACTGGATTGATCTTTTTATTTCCAATGAAAGATTTCGATTTGATAACTTGGCTAAAGTTATCATGGTAGGAAATGACAGGTATGTTCAAATTTTTCTGACTCCAAAGCTATGTCCTTTGCAGTAAGCAACACAATATATATGATATATATACTCTAGAAGATACCACTTGTGTGGCCTAGATGTCTTCTACAAAATAAATAAATCTAAAAATAAATTAAAAGTTGTTTAGATTGAAATATTTATAAAATTTATCTATATATTGATTCATTTGCTGACTAGTTGGAACAAAGTAATGAATTTCATTTGTCTGTATCTTCCCTAAGCCAGAAACTAAGATAGAACAAAAACACCTGCTATGTATATAGGTACATTTCAAACACACATGCGCAATTTTGGAGTCACCATGCCATGGTAGAGCCCCAAAAGGTCTACATGCCTCTATATTACTGCCTCCTCCCTTTTTATGAAGTTGCTAAGGTATATCCAGGCAAATAAGTATGTTTATTAGAATTTGCCCCAGCATAAAAAAAAAAGTTTAATGTCTTGACTCCACTTTTCTTACTATATTAAAATATATATCCTATTTCTATCTAGACACTGTTAATGAATCAGTAACTTGTTACTAATGTTGTATGAATGAGAGTCAAAGGATTAGGAAACTTTATGTTCTTATCTACCTTGATTCTCAGAGAGAACTAGTTTCTTCAACATACTTTTTTTAAAGCACGTAACAGGAGGACAAATAATTTGGGAACTTGAAGTCTGAAGATTTCGGTTGGTTTAGACTAAGTCATTTATTATTAGCAGGGTAATCTTGAGCAAGTTATGAAATTTTTCCTTAGTCATAATTTCTCCATCCATGTAAAATGATAACAATACTAACCTTATAGAGTTGCTGTAGGATTGAATAAGATAATACACATGAAAAATACTTTGCTTTAAAGTACTGTACCAACATTGACTACAATTTTTAGCAAACAAGGATTGATAAATTCAAATGTGGTGATAATTCATTGATTTTATGTATTATAAAACAAAACCCTATTTTCATATCTAGTTTTTCCTGGACCTTAAATGGTAAACTATATTTCTGAAGTTTCATGCTAAGTGTATTTCTTAAGTTCTTCTGAACTTCTTTGTTGAACCATTCTCTTCATAGCAATTTTGTCATTGCTTGGCTGTCTTTTAATTTCAATTGTGATTAGTTTTTTGCAATTCTCATATTTCTTTTTCTCATTTTATTAATGAAACCAGGAAAAAGCATAGGCTTTACAACCAAATGTAACCAAGTTAGAATTCAGTTCTACGTACTTAAATACTCTGACCATCAGTTTTCTCCTCACAAAGAGGCCTATCACAGGGGTGTTGTATTACATAAGAAAAAAAAGAAATTACTGCTTGGAAAATTATGGGTTACAAATACTTTTAGGATCCTTTGTTTCTTTCTTATTTAGAGTCTAGAATATTGGTAATTTATGCTTCTTAAAGTTGCAAATCTGGTCACAACCATTTTATAATGAATGCCTAATTTAAGGAAGCTGTACAATCTGTGTTTGATTTTGATTTGGTCTTTCTGAACAGTATCAAATATTCAATGACTGCATAAAGCAGATTATAAGACCTTCCTTTTTGCTCACTATTTCTGAGAGAACATTGTCCCTTTGAGGCAATTCTTTGGCGGAATTTCAGTCCTCATCATAGTAGTTTCTGATCATAGAAAATACTTAATTGTATTATGAAGAATTAGGAGAATTTTTACAAAACCTCTCTACTTTTTGACTCTTAAGTTTCTTGTAATTCTCTGTTGCTCCCCTCATATTTTTTTATAGGTATGATAAAAGTATTCATGTTTAAAGCAGAAAAATCACACTATCAAAATTCTATAGAACATTTCAAAATCTTTCACAAAAACCTTAGCAATGCCTGCTTTAAAACTTAGGAAGTCAGTGTCCATGATTTTATTACTTCAGGGAAATTTGTCTTTGTTCACCATGGGGAACCTGTATTTTCAGCACAGATAAGAATAAAGCTTTTGAGACATATTGTGAAGTCCAGAAAATTGTAAAGATATGAAGAACTTGTTTGTTCACAAAAGAGATTTTCACTTTCACCTGGCAAGTGATGTACTTGATTCCTCTGTCTCACAGCTGGTATTTCATTCCTATAAAAGCCTGGTGCTGCCTCAGGAGTTCTGGTAGCAAGTCCTAAAGGAAGGGAATAAAAACTATTGGCATATAATTTCTTAGCCCAGGTGAACCCAGAAGTTTTATCTAAAGGGCGAATCTCATGATAACTATCTGGAAGGGTATCTATTTTGTGCCTTTATCTGAGTATTTTAGCACTGCCCCAACAGAGGACTATTTGGGGGGAAGAAGCTTTCTTCTTTGGAGGATGTACTGGGGTTCTAGAAATGTAGAACCAAACAGAACGAGCATTCAGTGTAGGCTATAAAACCTAGTTCTAATTCCTATTTGAGAACAATAGAGTTGGTTACTTGTTTGTTAGTTTTTGTGACATTATCCTCTATGATATTTTAATAAAGCTATCTTTATTAAAGATACATACATAAACATATTTTAATAAAAATAAATATTTCTATCATCCTAGCCTTAACTTGAACTTGATAGCATAGTAAGTCTATTATATACTGTAGACAGTGAGAATCATGAGAATTGATGGCTGTAGAGGTAGCAGGAGTGTTAGAACCTGATGCTAGCTTAGACAAAGATGTTCATCTGAGCAAATGATTTTTAAAGGCACACCTTCAAGCAATAAAAATTAGAAAAATGCACATCTTGTGGGCAGATATAACCTTACAGTTGAAGGCTTGATTAGTTTTCAACTCTTTGTCCAAAGAAAAGGGGCCTATTTCTTTGAGGGATTGAAGTTCTGTTCCAGGTAAGTGGAGCTAGGGCTGAACGTTAGTTCTTGCTCATTTCCTTGTAGGGTATGTTTATGCAGTACACAAATTGCACAGCCTTAACTGGTCAGTGAAAAAGGGTTATGCAGCTTTAAGGAAAAACAGCTAACTATTCGTAAAATTATTAGTTTAATGTTGGTTTCTGCAGATAGACTGTCAGGTCCATTTGGCATGAGTATTATGTTATTTTGTTCATTAGTTTATTTTCAGGGGATGGATGGCATAATATCTACATAACTGCACATACTGAAAATTAGTTGTTAAATAGTTGGGTGAATGAATAAATAATGTGAAATGGCTATACTTCCTGGAAGTTAAGAACATCAGCATTCTGGTTGGTTTACTGAGATTCTTTCAGCTCTGAATTCCTATTCTGTTCTCTCTCATTATCCTCAAATAAATATTTAATAGTCTTAAAGTTTGCTCTATTTTACTTGAATTGTATTGGGCTAAAAGGGAGTGATTTCCATGTAGAAAATCAGAATTACAAAATGATTACTGGTCTCAGGGTTGCCTAATTACCAGCCATTCTTGCTCAGCATTTTGCATCAATGCTTTAATCTATTTTTATCAGAATTTAAGGAGGTTAAGGTTTGAGATCATAAAATAGATACTGAGAGGGTAAGTGTAAGTACTGAAAAAATATTTTAAAAATTTTCACAAAGCCATGGTTCTCAAGTGGGTCCAGAGACCAGAAGCATTAGCATCACCTGGGCCCTTGTTTTGCAAAATTTCAGGCCTCACTCTAGAGTTGTTCAATTAGAATCTTTGGCACTCAGCAAACTGTGTTTTAAGAAACTGTTCACATCATTCTCATACAGGCTTATGTTTAAGAACCACTGCATTAAGGAAAAAAAAAGAGAAGACAAGAATAGTATTGGCTCTTAAATGCTACACATATATGAAAAAGAGGAGATATACCCAGATCAAACATAATAATTGACATTATTATCAGATCTAGTTTTTGTTTGTTTGTTTGTTTAGTGTGTGAATCAAGGAGACATTAGAAGGCATGGCTGCTTTTCTTAAATTTTCAGAAGTAGAATATATGTAAAATATATTTATATATATGTAACAATATTGATTCTGTCCTTTATAAGTTACCTAACCATTTTCACTGTTTTTATTTTCATTCTTTTCTGCCTTTAGAGGTAATAGGCTTCATGAGATTTAAACTATTGTTAAAGTCTTAAATGTGATTTTTTGGGTTACATTTTAGTTTTATGAGATTGGACTAAAAAGTCTGCATTTATCCTAACAATACCTCTCTTGATAATCTAGATTAGATACAGCAATTCCTACAATAGGAAGAGATTGCAGAATGTAGTTTTATGTACATGTGTCGCTATGGTATTCCAGGAATAGCATTGGGCACATTCTCCTTTGTAGGCTTAGAAAGACCCTTTAATACAACACCATTATTATTCTTTTTCATGGGAAATGAATGGAATAATAAAATATTATTTCCAGTTTTCTTAATATAAAATAAACTTTGTTGGCACTGTTCCCAGAAGGATAGATTTCATATATTTTAACAAACACAAAATGATTAAAAAGTTGTTATAAGGGGAAAAAAATCTTTCATTCCTCAACTGTGAATATCTATGATTTAAAAGAAGAGTGGGACCTGCCCAGCAAACCAGGCTCAAATAAGGCACTGAAGTGATAAAAGAATCTTACCACAGCCAATCATTTTTGTCCCAAGTAACCTAATACAAAAGTAGTCAAAACCTTGCTACTACATAAAGTAATCTACTTTATGGCATGCAAAGTCCTTGTCATGGTGATGTTTCCAGATCTGCCCTAACATAATAAAAAAAGAAACATCAGAGGCAAAAGGCTAAAAGCAAGATGTCTATTAAAGCCTTACAAGAATTTCAGTACTTAATTATGATATTAAAGACATTTTTCCTGAGACTGGGAACAAGAAAAAGATGTTTGCTAACACCACATATATTCAACATTATATTGGAGGTCCTAGCTAATTTCTTCCTTTAGAAATAAGAATAGAACTGCTATTTTAACAGTGGGCATAATTGGACAGACAATCCAAAAGAATTTATAAATTATTGGAATTTATCAAGTTTTCTGGATATGAGGTCAATATACAAGAATTAATTGTATTTTAATATTCTAGTCATAAACAATAAGAAAAAATAAAAAATTTATGACATATAAAAACCGAATGCCAAGGAATAAATCAAGGTGTGCAAGACCTTTAGAAAAGAAAACTAAAAATTTTACTGAGAGAAAGATGTATGTGGAACAAGTAAAACTTTTATACATTGTTAGTGGAAGTAAAATTGGTACAATCATTTTAGAAAACTCAGTAGTATTTACTGAAGCTGAACATAAACATACCCTAACACCCCCAAGCTTCACTTTCAGATACATGTACAACAAAAATGAGTTTATATTTGCATTAAAAATTTTACAGGATTGGTCATAACATAACCCCAAATTGAAAGCCACCTAAATGTGCAGCAACAATAAAATGCATAGATATATTCATTTAATAGAATATGACACAATAAAAATCATTCAATGTAACTGAATATCGTATACATAATGTTGAGCAAAATTAGAAAGAAACAAAGGAAGTAAATATTGTATGTTTCCATTCATATGAGAGTCCAAACCTCACATAACTAATTTATGGTTATAAGTCAGAATAGTGGGTACCTTTGTGAGAGTAAGTGGCTGAGAGGTATGAGGGAGGTTTCTGGTGTTCTAGAGACTATATCATACCTCAGTTATTTAAAAAGCTTACTCCTAAAGAGGTATGACTAAGGTATACAAAAAAATCCAAATTAAAAGAAGGAAAGGTTGTAGTATTAATAGCAAATAAAGTAGAATTCAGGTGAAAAAGACATGAAGTGAACATTGGTGGTTTATGATATAAGATGTACTTTTTGTCAATATGGTTTAAAATATCTACACATGAATATTAAAAACAGGGCAGATACAAGAAAATATGAAATATATTATTAGTATAGTATTTTAATTTCCCTTTTCTCCATCTTTCACAAGTCAAGTAATCAAAATATAAAGACATGAAAGACTTAAATAACAATAAAGCAGCACTTATAGCTACCTAATGCAACAAGTTAACATTAACAACTATGGTAAAAGAAAATAAAACTGTCTACCATATAGAAAATACTATTAATGCAATCACAATTTATCAAAAGCTATGATACATATAATCTAGAGTTCAATGGGAAATTTAACCTTCGTGTAGCAACATATAAGAAATAAACAAAATGAATTAAGCATCTACCACAAAAAATTTGAAAAGTGTAAAATAAAGGAAAACAGAGGAGGGAACTAGAAATTAAAAGCAGAAATTAAGTTAAAACCCCCAAATCCAGTAAAACTTTTGTTCAGGTTAAAAAAAAAACAAAACAGAAAGGGACACCTGGGTAGCTCAGTTGGTAAAGCAACCCACTCTTGATTCGGCTCAGGTCATGATCTTATGGTTTGTGGAATCCAGCCCCACCTTGGGCTCTGCACTGACAGCACAGAGCCTGCTTGGGATTCTCTCCCTGTCTCTCTGTCCCTCTCCAGCTTGCATGTGCACAACATGTGTATAAAAGTATGTCTCTCTAATAAACTTAAAAAAAACCCCAGAAAAATAGATTGACTACTAACTAGCTTAATTAAAGAACCACAATCTTTGGATATTTTACATTGAATATTGTTAGAAAATTTCCAGGATGAAGATAGTTTTCTTTACAGAGAATACGAATATACAAAATCAGTAATTATAAAGGGTAAATCATTTGATGGAGGAATTCCACCAAATATTTAAAATGTAGGTAATTCCAACTGTATTTAAATTGTTGAGCACAAAGAAAAAAGTCCATACAAGAAATGTCTGAGTGCAAAAAACTGCTATAAGGCAAGAGATACCACAAGCAAAGTTAAAACTAAAAAAAATATTTGGATCCCATGTCATAAAAGGGTAACCTTAATTTATAAAGAGGCAATAAAATTGATATGAAAAGGACAAACAACTCTATAGAAAATGGGTAGTGTATGAATAGATGACTTATAGAAAAAAATAAAGAGGTCTTAAACAATTGAAATGGTATCTAATATCACATATGTAAGAGATAAATTGAAGCTACATTGAATTTTTTTTTACCAACAGACTTACAAATATTACATAAAAACAGTTAACCAATGTTTGTATGTTACTGATGGAATGAGAAAAAATTGCTGCAAACCCTAAGGACAGCAATTTTGGAAAGTTTTTAAAAATTAGACAGGCATATACTCTTTGATTTAGCAGCTCCAATTTTAGGAATTTATAGATATACCTGTACACATTTAATTAATGTATTAATCAATCGATTAATTAATCGATTGATTAATTCTTTGGCTGGCCAGGAATATTTTAAAATATTTGCTTATGGTAAAATTTCAGAAACTAAACTAGAAGCATTTACTAAAATTATTAATTTTACATTGTAAGAATTATGAAAATAAAGCAGTAGATTACTGCAGTGAATTACAAGAAGACTGAAAGTTACCATTCATGTTTACCTGAAGTGGGAGACTTGCAGCGCTCAAGTTCCAGGGGAACTGGACTGTCATTTAGCTCTGTTAAACCTGAAAATGAAATTACAAGAAATGAGATAAATTTTGCTAACACTTTAAAAAAATTTTTTGCTAACACTCTGTAGATAATTCTTATTTAGTCATTCCTAAACGTTTCAAAAGGTTTTTCTTCTCAATTTAACAATTTAAGTGTACAGTATCAAGTAAATGTCACATCTTGAATAGAACTCTTTATATACTTAAGACTCTTTTGCCAGAAGTAGTTACTGTGAATATTTTCTTCCAGTATGTGACTTTATCTTGTCATTTTCTTAATGAAATGAAATCTTTTGATGTTCAGAAAATTAGTTTGCTTGAAGGACAATTTATGAATTTTTCACTTGATCTTAGCCAAAAGGCCGAGAAGTGATTGACAACTTATGAATTTTTAAATTGTGATTTATTTTATAATTCCTGTGTAAGTAAATTTTGCCTACTCCATGGTCATGAAGATATTATTGTATTCTTCAAAAAGCTTTTTGTTACATTTTCAGCTTTCAGTTTTAGGATATAATTCACCTCAAATAAATTTTGATTGTGGTGTGAGGTGGAGATTAAGGTTCATTTTCCCCCATTATGTTGTTTGTCTAGTTTTTTATCATTATTTGTTAACAATATTTGCCTTTATTCATTGATTTTTATTAATACCTTAGTAAAAAATAAATTGGATACATATGTATAGGTTTACTTCTAGACATTGTATTCTGTAGTCATTGGTCTATTTGTCTATCTTTTTTGACTACCACACTAATTAATGCAGGTTTATAGTATATCTTAAAGTCAGGTTGTAAAATCCTCCAACTTTGTTGTATTCTAAGAGAGTTTTAATTATTTTAGATTTTTGCATTTCTAAGTAAATTTTAGAATAAGTTTGTCATTTGCTACAAAAGGATATGCCAGTCTCCCAACCCCAAAACATTGTATTCTCCTCCACTTAAATGATCTTTAAAAAATTTTCTTTCTGCACTAGTTTGTAGATTTCAGAATAGAAGTTTTGTACAAGGAATTTTTCAAGTCTTTATTTCATTTTTTGTTTTCAGCCTACTTTTTGTATCATTATTCTAAGTGGAATATTGAAATTTTTAACAATTATTGTTGAATTGTCTATCTCCCTTTGATTCTGTCGAGTATTGCTTCATATACTTTGTAGCTCTGTCGTCAGATGCATAGATGTTTATAATTGTTATATCTTCTAGATGGGTTAACCATTTTTTCATTTTATTTATTTTTTTTAAATTTTTTAAATGTTTTATTTATTTCTAGGAGAGAGAGAGAGAGACAGCGTGAGCAGGGGAGAGTCAGAGAGAGAGGGAGTCACAGACTGAAACAGGCTCCAGGCTCCGAGCTGGCAGTCAGCACAGAGCCCGACGCGGGGCCCGAACCCACGAACCGCGAGATCATGACCTAAGCGAAAGTCGGACGCTTAACCGACTAAGCCACCCAGGCACCCCCCATTTTTTCATTTTAGATGTCTCTATGTATAGTAACATTTTATTTTGCTTTAAAATCTATTTTGTGTGATATTAACTACAGCTGTATTTAATGTTTGCATGGTCTTTGTCCATCCTTTTACTCTTAACCTATTTATATCTTTATGTGTGGCCTTCTGACAGCAGAGTTAAATCTTTGTTTTTAAAAAAATCTGCTTCAGCAGTTTTTGTCTTCTTGACTGAATTGTTAAATCTATCCACATTTAACGTTATAACTGATATAGTTGGGTTACACTTGTTATTCTACTTTATTTTTCTCTATGTCTCATGTCTTTTTGTCCCTGTAAACTTCCTTTACTACTTTGGCATTAAATAAATATTTTCTAGTGTAACTCCTTTATTTCTTTAATGATTTTGGAGTTCTGTTTTTGGAGTTCTTTGTCATTGCTCTAAGATAATATATACATCTTAACTTCTCTGTAGCTACTTCAGATGTATATTAACTTAATTCCAGGGGGATGTAGAAATGTTATTCCTTTATACTTCATTTCCTCCTTCCCCTTTATGTGCTATTACTGGCATACATAATACATCCATATGTGTTATAAATCCAACAACATATTATTATAATTATTACTTTATATAACTATGTTTTTTTATAAAACCCGAGAGAAAGTGAGCAAAAAATATGTTTATAAAGTTTGTATATTAACTTTCCAATTAATCATTTCTAGTTCTCTTCATTTGTTCTGTTCGATCCACCTGGTTTTGTTTGCTTACTCAAATACAACTTTGCTCCCACTTACTTCCTTTGTGCTGTTATTGGAAAATATATTACATTTCTATATACTATAAGCCCATCAATATAATTTTATACATATTGTTTCATAAATGGCTTTTTAAATCAGTTAAGAGAAGTAATGTACATTTATAGTATTATAATTACATAGTTAACTTAATGTACATTCATAGTATTATTTTATAATTAATAGTTACCTTAATAGTGTTCTTTTTTCCTTTGTGGGAATTCAAATTATCATCTGGCATTACTTTTCTTCAGCCTGAGAAAAACTTCCTTTAGTTTCTTGTAAGGTGGCTATGCTAGCAACAAATTCTCTTATTTCTTATCTGGGAATGTCTTATTTCAGCTACATTTCTGAAAGATCGTTTGCTGGATATATGATTTTGGGGTTTAGGTTTTTCCTTTGAGCTCTTCAAATATGTTGTCGTACAGCTTCTGGCCTCCAGTGTTTCTAATGAACTGTTAATCCTACTTGAGTTCTGTTGTACATTACAAGTGATTTTTCTCTTACTGTTTTCAAGATTTTCTCATTGCCTTTCAGTATTTTTACTATAATGTATCTGGGTGTGGATATCTTTGTATTCATCCTGTTTGGAGTTCACTGACATTTTAAACATATGCACTAGTGGTTTTCTTCAAATTTTGGAAGTTTTCAGCAATTATCTTTTTGAGTATTTTTCTGCTTCTCTCTCTTCTCTACTACTCTTATTATGGACATGTTTGGTACACTTATAGTATCACTAAACTTCTTTGAGGTTTTGTTAATTTTCCTTAAAATTTTTTTCTTCAGAATGCATAGTCTCTATCAGTCTACTTCAAGTTTGCTGATTTTGATTTCTGCCAGTTCAGGTCTACTGTTGACTCCCTCTAGTGAATTTTTCTTTTCACTTACTGTACATTTTAGTATAAGAATTTTCAGGGCGCCTGGGTGGCTCAGTCGGTTGAGCGTCTGGCTTCAGTTCAGGTCATGATCTCACGGTTTGTGGGTTCGAGCCCCGCGTCGGGCTCTGTGCTTTCAGCTCGGAGCCTGAGGCCTGCTTCGGATTCTGTGTCTCCCTCTGTCTCTGACCCTCCCCTGCTCATGCTGTCTCTCTCTCTCTCTCTCTCGAAAATAAATAAAAATACATTAAAAATTTTTAAAAAAAAGAATTTCCATTTGGTTCTTGTTTTCCCTTGACCCCATTCACCCATTTCACCCACTCTTTACCTTCTGCCTCTGGCAACCAACAATCTCTTCTCCAGACCTCATTTTTGTTGTTCTTTGTTCATTTTTGGATTCTACATATAAGTGATATCATATGTCTTATTTCTCTGGGCACTGTAATGCTCTCAAGGTCCACCCATGTTGTTGCAAATGGCAAGATTTCCTTCTTTTTTTATGGCTGAATAATCTATTGTGTGTGTGTGTGTGTGTGTGTGTGTGTGTGTGTAACTCAATTGTATTTTCCTTATCCATCCACTGATGGACACTTAGGTTGTTTCCATGTCTTGGAAAATATGTAAATAATGCTGCAATGAACATGGGGGTGGCATATATCTTTTTGAGTTAGTTTTTTATTTGGAAGTAGAATTGCTGGATCATATGGTAGTTCTATTTTTAGTCTGTGAGGAACTTTCATACTGTTTTTCAAACATCTTCACCAACTTATATTCCTACCAAGAGTGCACACAGGGGTTCCCTTTTTTCTACATGCTTGCCAACATTTGTTATTTCTTTTTTTTTGATAATAACCATTTTAACAAGTGTGAAGTGGTATCTCATTGTGGTTTTGATTTGCATTTTTTTGATGATTAGTGATGCTGGGCAACTTTTCATGTACCTCTAGGTTACCTGCATGCCTTTTTTTTGAAAAATATCTTTTCAAATGCTCTGCTCATTTTTTAATTGGAATTTTTTTTCTAAAGTTGTATAAGTTCTTTATATATTTTGGATATTGACTCCTTATCAGGTATATGACTTTCAAATGTTTTCTCCCATTTCATAGATTGTCTTTTCATTTTATTGATGGTTTCCTTTGCTCTGCAGAAGCTTTTTAGTTTGATGTAGTCCTACTTGTATATTTTTGCTTTTGCTGCCTTTGCTTTTGGTGTCAAATCTAAAAATTATTGCCAAGATCCAGACCAAGGAGCTTACTGCCTACATTTTCTTGTAGTATTATTATGGTTTTGTATCTTATGTTGCAGTCTTTAATCCATTTTGAGTTAATTCTTGTGTATGCTATAAGTTCTGTTTGCTTCTTTTTATAACTTCAATCTCTCTGTTAGTATTCTTTACTTGATGAGACATTATAGTTTCCCTTCTTTAAACATGGTATCTTTGGACTCTTTAAAGATTTTTCACAGCTGTTATGAAGTCTTTGTTAAATCCAACATTTGGGCCCTCTCAGAGACGATTTCCGTTGCCTTTTTTTTTTTTTTTCTGTGAGTAGGTCACGCTTCCCTGTTTTATTGCAGGTCTTATAATATTTTGTTGATAACTAGACATTTTAGGTAATAGAGTGTAGCAATTCTGGATATTGATTACTGATTTCCCTCACTCTCTCTGGTTTTTGTTATTGTTATTTGCTTGTTTAGTGACTTGCCTAGGCTATTTTAGTGAAGTTTATTTCCCTTACATTGTGAAGACTCTGATATTGTTTATCAGAGGGTACAGGCTTATGTGTGTATACTGTCACTCTGGGATGGCAGTAGTTTTATCAGGGTTCTCTTTGTCTCTTTCCCTGATCGATTTGTTGATATCAAATCCAGCTATTAGGTATTACAGTCACAACGATGTGAATGCTTTATTGTTTTTGACAATGCTCCAGGATACGTATTACTCAATATTCCAATCCAATTCACACAGAAGTCATATTTGAATCCAGCCTTTGAGGTTTGTTCAAATCCCAGCTCACCTCTGGCCTAGCTGGTTGCTTTTAAACAGGAGCTGCCGGCCTCTTATTTGATTTGCATCAAATACTTCTTTGGTTTTGAGGGCATCCTTAGGCTTGAACTTCCCCAAATTGTTTTCAAATAAAGCTAGTTTCTTTGGGGAGAGCTTCAGAGTTCACTGTTTTATAGATTGCCTCTTTCTCTGGGCAAAATTTCTGAGCCACTAGCCTCGGCCTGGGACTGGGGTGGTAGCCTCTAGCCTTCCCAGCTCTATTTTTCTGGCATGAAACCTCTGCCCTATGAACAAGCTGGGTGGGAGCAATCAGGGCCTCAGCATTTTCCCTTGCTATGCCTGGGGTAGACGTTTTGTCCTATGAGTGGGGGATGGGCAGGGGAGAGGAGCCTTTCACCTCTTGGTTTCACTCACCAGGAATTTGTCTTTTGTAGCTTGGAGTTGGAGGGGATGAGAAATGCTGGCAACCTGAAGGCAGGAGAGGTGTACAGCAAGTTTTGGGGCTCAATGTCAAAGACACACTGTTTACCAAGTGCCAGTAGATTTTCCCTGAAAAAATGTTTCTTTCTTTTCTGTATCCTCTTAGGACAATTTCCAGAGGCTTTAAGTGATTGCTTTTTAAGAAGAAATAGTTTTCACCAGTTTTACTTTTTTTCTGGAGAATGTGTGCATGGTGCTTATTAGGATGCCTTTTGGAAGTCTATCCGCCTCCTGGTTTTTTGTTTTGTTTTGTTTTGTTTTGTTATATTTTGTTGTTTGAGAAAGAGAATGAAGGAGGGGCAGAGGGAGAAGGGAGAGAGGGAATCCCAAGCAGATGTTTAACTGACTGAGCCACCCAGGTACCCCTATCCAGTACCTGATATTTCAAAATAAATACATTTCTCAACTGTTTCATTTTATTATATAGAAAGATGATTGATTTTGTATACTGAATACTCTTCAACGTTGCTAAGTTCACATATTGTTTTGTATCCTTTTTTTGTAGATTCCTTTGGGTATCCTAATACCTTACGATATCGTTGGCAAATAAAGTGAGTTTTAATATTTTCTTGCTAAACCCTAGGCATATTATTTTTATATTGCTTTTGTGCTAACTAGGTCATCAAATACAATGTTGAACAAAGGTGATGAGAGTGGACATCATGGCCTTGTTACCAATTTTAGTGGAAAAACATACAATATTCCACAATTAAGTGTGCTGTTATTTGTAGGTTTTTCATAGATGAGATGTATACATTTGAGGAAATATTCTAGTCTTAATTTTTTGGTGATTATTCTAAAGATGTGTTAATTTATTATATTTTTGCTAATATTGAGATGATCATATAATTTTTTCCTTTATTATGTTAATCAGTTGTTTTGCATTGATTGGCTTTCAAATATTAAACTCATATTCCTAGGTAAAACCACCATAATTATATTTTATCTTTCTTACATATGTCTGTCTTCCATTTACTAATATTTCTGAATCTATGTACATAAGTGAGACTGGCCTGTACTTTTCCTTTATCAAGTTTTAAGTTTCAGCATTGTGCTGTCCTCAGATAAGTAGTTGGGAAGATTCCTCTATTTTTCTGTTACCTGGAATTTCCTTTTTTTTTCTATTCTCTAAAATAGTTTACATAAGATTAGTGTTATTTCCTCCTTAAAAGTTTGATAGAATTAATCTGTGAAATTATTCAAAGCCTGTAGTTTTCTTTGTTGTAGGTATTTAATTTTGAATTCAATTTTTTTTTTAAAGATAGGAGGCTATTTATATTTCCCATATGTTTGGTGTCAGTTTTTATAATGTTTTTCTTTCAAGAAATCTCTTGCTTTCATCTATATGGTCAATTTATAGGCATAAAGTTGTTCATAGTTTTACCTTATTATTTTTAATGTCTGTAAAATCCACAGTGATGCTCCCTTTTGCATTTATCATATTGGTTGTTTTTTTTCTTATTACTAGAGTTTTACAGATTTAGTAAAATTTTTTAATGTTTTGTTTATTTCCCAGAGAGAGAGAGAGAGAGAGAGTGAGCAGGGGAGGATCAGAGAGAGAGGGAGACACAGAATCCGAAGCAGACTCCAGGCTCTGAGTCTGGAGCTAGCTGTCAGCACAGAGCCGGACGTGGGGCTCAAACCCACAAACTGTGAGATAATGACCTGAGCCGAAGTTGGACACTTAACCGACTGAGCCACCCAGGCTCCCCTTAGTAAATTTTTTGAAGAAATACTTTGTGGTTTTGTTGATCTACTCTATTGTTTGCCCTCTGTTTCACTGATTTCTATTTTGTTTCCTTCCTTCTTTTTACTTTGTGCTATACTGTTCTTTTTTTTTAGTGTCTTAACAAAGTTTAGATTATTGATTTGATATCTTCTTTTCCAATATAAGCACTAATGTTTTAAGTTTTTCCTTTGCTATTTAAGCAACATCTCACAAATTTTGATATTTTGTGTTTATACTTTCACTCAGTTCAAAAATATTTTAAAATTTCCCTGTGATTTGTTTTTTAAACCACGAGAGAGGCTTAATTTCCAAATATTTGGAGATTTTAAGATATATTTGTTATTGACTTCTAACTTAATTTCTCTTATGATCAGAGAACATACTCTGCTTGATTTCAATCCTCTATAATCCATTATAATTTGTTTCCTGACTCAGTCTACATTTGTGAATGTTCCATGTCTACTTAAAAAAAATGCATATTTTCCTTTGTATGTAGTAGGTGGCAGTTTGGGTCAGTTAGGTCAATTTGGCTAAGAGAATTGCTTAATTTTTTCTTAATATGCTTACCAATTTTTGTTTATTTGTTCTATCAGTTACTGAGGAGAAATGATGACTCCCCAGATATGATTGTATGTTTGTTTATATCTTTCTTTTCTTTTGTTTGCTTTCTATATTTTGAATATCTCTTCTTAGATCTGCACTTGTATAGGGTATTTTTATATCTTTCTTTTTTTGTTAAATTTTTTAATGTTTATTTATTTTTGAGAGAGACAGAGTGTGAGTGGGAGAGGGGCAGAGAAAGAGGGAGATATAGAATCCAAAGCAGGCTTCAGGCTCTGAGCTGTCAGTACAGTGCCTGATGCGGGGCTCGAACTCACAAACCATGAAATCATGACCTGAGTTGAAGTTGGATGTTTAACCAACTGAGCCACCCAGGCGCCCCTATATCTTTCTGATAAAGTGTTTCCTTTATAACTTGGACCTGCCTCTCTATCTCCTTGTCTTGAAGTCTACTTTATTCTCATAATATAACCACATCAGCTCTTTAGAGTAATATTGATAAGTAATTTCATAAAATTATTTTTCTCTTTTATTTTCTTTTTTTTTTAAATATTTTTTTAATTTATTTCTAGGGGAGAGAGAGAGAGAGAGACAGCGTGAGCAGGGGAGGGTCAGAGAGAGAGGGAGACACAGACTCTGAAACAGGCTCCAGGCTCTGAGCTGGCAGTCAGCACAGAGCCCGACGCGGGGCTCGAACCCACGAACTGCGAGATCATGACCTAAGCGAAAGTCGGACGCTTAACCGACTAAGCCACCCAGGCGCCCACTATTTTATTTTTTTAATGGTTGTTCTAGGGTTTATAATATGCATCTATAACTCATCACAATCTCTTTTAATTATTGCATAATTTCTCTTATGGTGAAAGAAACTTATAACATGATTCTGTTTATGTCCCTCCCATCCTTTGTTACTATTGTCATATATTTTTCTTCTATGTGTTGTAAACCCCTTAATACATGCTAAACATGGAACCTGCTTAAGATTCTCTCTTTCTCTCTCTCTGTCTCTCGCCCCACCTTGCTCTTTCTCTCTAAAACAAAACACCAAAAACCCTTTACTATATCCTGTAGTGCAGGTCTGTCCATGACAAGTTTATTTACCTTTAAAAACATTCTTGCTAAAGGGGTTCCTGGGTGGCTCAGTGGTTAAGTGTCTGACTCTTTTTTTATATTTTAATTTTTAATGTTTATTTTTGAGAGAGTGAGCAAGTGAGAGGCAGACAAAGCATAAGTGGTGGGGGAGTGGCAGAAAGAAAGAGGGAGAAACAGAATCCAAACAGGTTTTGGGGTCTGAGCTGTCAGCACAGAGCCTGATGCAGGGCTTGAACTTATGAACCATGAGATAGTTTACCTCACTGAGATACCCAGGTGCCCCATAAGCATCTAACTCTTGATTTTGGCTCAGGTCTTGATCTCACAGTTTGTGAGATTCTTGGGATTCTCTCTCTCCCTTTGTCTGCTCTTTCCCTGCTCATGTGTGCACATGGGCA
>NW_027530544.1:0-17583 GCF_008692635.1 Crocuta crocuta | reverse complement strand
TAAAAGATTTTTGCTAGATGTAGAATCCTAGTTTTTCCTACTCTTCGTAGTCCATCCATCTATAGAAGGCACTCTCTTTTCTGGACCTGTGCCCAGATCAGTCACTTGCACCAGATATGGGAGCAGCTGCAGCTTTCTGCTCATCTATGAATGTCTCTTTTCACTCTGGAATTCACTTAATCAAGCCTTCTTGGAATCTACCACTTTTAATAACCCCATAGAAAAGTATGATTTTAACTTCATCATTGTATTTATCACAGGGTTTTATTACTGTTGCCATCATTGTTGTTATTATGAGAATGAACTTTCATGTCTCAACATCCTGTCTGGGAATGGAAAGCCCTTCCCTTAGTTTTATTTTATATCTTGGAAATACTGTGAAAGCTGGACTGAAGACATGGAAAACCAAGAGAATAGTAACTCGTTGAATTGACAAATCAATTCCCGATACTAGTAAGTATCCAATAAAGTACTGTCAAATACAATAAAGAACCTGCCAAATAATTGTGCTTTTCCCAAAGATCATAGTGAGATTTCCCAAAAAGATCTCCCAGAGATTAGGTGGAGAAAATTATGTCTGATATATAAATAAAGTAAAGCAAATTGACTAAATTTGGAAGATTTGTACAGTGATTCATTAGAAAATACATAGTAGTAATAATAAAGAAAATATATAATTAATAAGTCCTGGTTGACAACAGGTACAGAAATCTTATGGTAAATAACTGAATATCAGAAGACAATCCCCTTTGGGTACAATGAATTATATCAACTTTTATTTAAAATTTTGAAGAGTGTACAGTTGACCCTTGCACAACAAAAGTATGAGCTACATGGGTCCACTAATATACAATTTTTTCAATAAATAACAGTATAATGCAATAATATAATGTAGTATAATGTATTTTTTCTGTAAGAATACAGTATATATTACAAGTAACATACAAAATATGTGATAACTGACTGTTATCCATAAGGCCTTTTGGTCAGTAATAGGCTATTGGTAGTTAAGTTTTGGGGGAGTCAAAAGTTAAACATAGATTTTTGACTGCACAGGAGGGTTGGTGCCTCTAACCCCACAGTGTTTAAGGGTCAAGTATATACCTATAATGTATCGTAGTGTATAATAAAGATAGTATTTGAAATAACAACTTGTGAACGTTAAATAAAATATCACTATTCTTTAAGAGACTAATACCCAGGACACAAGTGTCCCCATACATATAAATAGTCCATACTTTGGGGGATTTTCTTACCAAATTATCACTTATCCTATAAAATGCTCTGGTCTGAATTTTTTCCAGTTTGATTGACATTTGGTGAGAAAAAGGTTTTGCTGTGAGATAGTATATTATAGGATGTTTACCAGCATTCTATTTACTAGATGCCAGTAGAGCACCCCTCTCCTATTAATGAGGGCCAAAAATATCTTCAGACATTGCCTAATGTCCCACCAGGGACAAAATCATTTCTGGCTGAGACCACCCCCATAAGTTATATTAGCTTGTTTTATTTGTTTGACTCACACTGAGATTACTCACTAAACTCTAGAAAACCCACACATATTACTAATAGCTTTCCTACTTTTTATTTCATTGTGCATTTTGTTTAAATTCAAAGATGAAACTTTATATTTTACTCACTAATTACACTTCAATGCAGTCGTTTTCCAGCACAAAGTTTTAAGGTAAAAAAAATTTACACTGTAAGACTGATTTCAAAAAGTAAATAAAATATAGACCTGAAAAATCAGAGATATAAAAAACCAATTTTCTAACCAAATCATACTATTTTTCAATTTATTCCTCTCATTCTGTAGCTTTTTCTTTTATGTACCTATTACAGTAGAGAGAGCCTTCTATTAGCTAATCTTTTACATATGTTCTGATTCCCATCCCTTCGCATCTTCTTAAGGATTTTGCTCCTTTAGTTATCCCCTCTGTCCCTCATCACCTGTCTCTTTCTCTATGGATCACTCTATATTTGCATTAACTTTAAAATACATTTTTTATCTAAAATGAAAAACAAAAGGTTCCTCCTCTTGAGACTTTATTCCAGTCCAGTTACTGACTTATTTTTTCTGCACTCCTCCATAACCAAACATTTTGAAAGAATTATATATTTATTCTGTTTCCTCACTTGCCACTTTTCTCCTTAATATAATTTTTGGTTTCTATCTCAACACCTTTCCCTACCTACTCTTTAAAGAACCACTAATAACCTTCACAGAGCAAGACCCACTAGTCACTTCTCTGAGCTTGTTTTACTTATCCTATCTTTAGCAATTGACATGGCTGATCACTTCTTAAAACATTCGCCTTTATTCTGGCTTCTGCAACAGTCTCCTCATTTTCTCTCTTCTCCCTGGCAGGTCCTCTGTGCCAGCTGCTCCTCTTCCTTTGAAACGTAAATGTTGAAATTCCTGATGTGTCTATCCACAATCTTCCTCTTCCCTCCCTCTGTTTCCCTTTTCTCCCCTTCCTAGGTAATTTCATTTATTCCCATGTCATTACATATTATCTATATGCTAAAGACTCAACTAACAGCACTGATATTCATAGTTTTCAGTTGTCCACTTGACATCTTCACTTGGATAAATGACAGACATCAAATTTTAACATGTCTAAAACTGAAGTTTTCTTCCTTATTACCATGCCTTATCCCAACATTAGCTTCATCTTTGTATCATGACACAATCAGTGACTCAAGCCTAAATCTGGGAAGAATCTTTGACTCCACTCTCTGATCTTCCACACTGAATTAATAATTAGCTCTAAAATACTAATATTTGGACCTATCCTTTTTTTTCCCCCACAATAACATTGTTAAAACTCTAGTCCAAGCCACCTTTATTTCTTGCCTGGATTGCACACTGGCCCCCTCCTAACTGGTATACCGGCCTTCGTCTTTTCTTTTTTCTTTTTTGGCCCCACAATATTTTCTTCATGTAGCAGTGTGGATGGTATTTTAAGACATAAAAGCATATCATTCTCCTCCTTGAAATAAAATGGGATTTTTTATAATTGCCTCAGGAACATGTATAATCTTTTTCCTGCTCATCTAGACATCAAAATCTTAACTCATTTTCCCTTTCAGTTCCTTTCTTTTACACTCCCAGCTTCCTTGGCCTTTTTTTTATTTCTAGAAGATAGTTAAGACCTTTACCTTTAGAACCTTCTTATAGGCTGTTCACTGCCTGGAATACACCATTTCTTGCCTCACATGACTAGTTCTTTCTTGAAAAAAAAGCTATATGAAGGTTTAATTTATATATTTATAAAGTATATGATCTGATAAATTTTGACATATATATATATACACTTGTGAAACCATGTCCACAGTCAATATAATAGATATATCCCTCATGACCAAGAGTTTGTGTCTTTTTGTAACCCTCCTTCCAGCCCTTCCTGTAAGTGCCCCTTCATACCCACTAGGCAACCACTAATCTGCTTTTTGTCACTATGCATTAGTTTTCATTTCCCAGAATTTTATATGAATGGAATCATACAATATAAACTCTTTTTCTTTGGCCTGGTTTCTTTTATTCAGTGCAATTATTTTGAATTCATTGATGTTGCAGCATTTATCAATAGTGCATACCTAGGGCGGAATAAAGAGAGGCATACAGGGGCGCCTGGGTGGCTCAGTAGGTTAAGTGTCTGACTTTGGCTCAGGTCATGATCTGGTGGTTCATGGGTTCGAGCCTCACATTAGGTTTTGTGCTGGCAGCTCAGAGCCTGGAGCCTGTTTCAGATTCTGTGTCTCCCACTCTCTCTGCCCCTCCTCCACTCATGCTCGCTCTCTGTCTCAAAAATAAATAAATAAATATATATATATGTATATATATATATGTATATATANAGAGGCATACCGTAATAGACTCTTAACTACAAAGAACAAACTGAGAGTTGCTGGAGGGGGAGGTAGGAGGGGGAATGGGTTAAATGGATGATGAGTATTAAAGAGGGCACTTGTGATGAGCACTAAGTGTAGTATGTAAATGATGAATCACTAAATTCTACTCCTGAAACTAATATTATACCAAATGTTAACTAAAATTTAAATAAAAACTTGAAACATTAAAAAAGGAAAAAAATGCTTACCTTTTTATTGCTTAGTAAACCACTGAACAGATACAGTAGAATTTGTTTACTAGAGATTTTAGTTTCAGCTTTTGACCACTACAAATATTTCAGTGTTTGATTGCTATGCATGTGTTTGTATTGATATATAAGCTTTCTGCTTTCATTTGTCTATTTTAAATAACTGGATATAAAATGACTAGCTCATATCAGAAATGTATATTTAAATCTTTAAGAACCAGCCAACTTATCATACCATTGTACATTCCTACTAGTAGGGTGGGAGAGTTCTGTTCTGTTTCTTCCATGTTCTTGCCCATACTTGGTGTGATCAATCTTTTTATTGTAGTCACTCTAACTGACGTATAATGATACCTCACTGCATTTTTTTAAGATTATTTATTCACTTTGAGAGATACAGAGACATTGCAAGCTGGGGAGCATTAAACAGAGAGGCGGAGAGAAAATCCATGCTGCTAGTGCAGAGCCAGAGCCGGATACAGGCAGGGCTCAAATTCACAAACCATGAGGTCATGACCTGAGACAAAACTAAGAGTTGGATACATAATCAACTGAGTCACGGAGGCAACTCTTTCATTATAGTTTTAATTTGATTTTCCTAATGATGAACGTTGAGTATCTTTTCATATTCTTTTCCTTGTTGTTTAATTCTTTGATTGATTGATTGAATTATAATAAAGGACCATCATTACATTTTTGGAATATCCTTTATTTTTGATATACAGCTGGATTAGATTTCCTAAAATTTTCTTTTTTTCTTGTATTTTTATTTAAATTCCTGTTATTCAACATACAGTATTAGTTTCAGAAGTAGAATTTAGTGCTTCATCACTTACATATAACACCCAATGCTCATCACAAGAGCCCTCCTGAATATTCATCACCCATTTAACCCATCCCCCTGCCCACCTTCCCTGCAGTAACTCTCAGTTTGTTCCCTATAGCTAACAGTCTATTTTCTGGTTTGCCCCTCTTTTTTCTTTTCCCCCCTACGTCCATCTGTTTGTTTTCTTAAATTCCACATGAGTGAAATCATATGATATTTGTCTTTTTCTGACTAACTTATTTTGCTTAGTGTAATACTCTCTAGCTCCATCCACATTTTTGCAAATGACAAGATTTCATTCTTTTTGATGGCTGAGTAATATTCCATTGTGTGTGTGTATGTGTGCATGTGTATGTATGCATATATATGTATGGACGTGTGCAGGTATACATATTTATATACATTATATCTTCTTTATCCCTTCATTAGTTGATCAACATTTGGGCTGTTTCCATCATTTGGCCATTGCTGTAATGCTGGTATAAACATTGGGGTGCATGTATTCCTTTGAAACAGTATTTTTGTATCCTTTGGGGAAATACCTACTAATGCAATTGCTAGGCTGTAGGGTAGCTCTATTTTTAACTCTTTGAGGAATCTCCAATCTGTCTTCCAGAGTGGCTACGCCAGTTTGCATTCCCACCAACCGTGCAAGAGGGTTCCCCTTCTCTGCCTCCTCACCAACATCTGTTGCTTCCTCTGTTGTTAATTTTAGCCATTCTGACTGGTGTGAGGTGATCTCTCATTGTAGTTTTGATTTGTATTTCCCTGATGATAAGTGATGTTGAGCATCTTTTCATGTGTTTGTTACTCATCTGTATGTTTTTTTACAAAAAATATTTGTTTTAGGAAAAATGGTCTTGTGACCATTTTTTAACCAGATTATTTATTTTTTGGGTGCTGAGTTTGATAAGTTCTTTATAGATTTTGGATACTAACCCTTTATCAGACATGTCATTTGCAAATATGTTCTCCCATTCTGAAGATTGCCTTTCAGTTTTGTTTATTGTTTCCTTCCCTGTTCATATGTTTATTTGTTATCAGTATATCTTCTTTTGTGAACTACTTATTCAAATTTTTGGTCCATATTTTTATTGGGTTCTATGCTCTATTACAGAGTTTTTAGAACTTTAAAAATCTATTCTACATACAAATCCCTTACAAGATACATGCTTTGTAAATATTTTCTCCTAGTCTGTGGCTTAACTTTTCATTCTCATAACATTATCTTTTGAAGAGCAGAAATTTTTATTTTTGAAGAAATCCAATATAGTCATATGTTCTAATATGAAGCATGTTATTTATAAATTTTTTTTGTTTTATTTATTTCTGAGAGAGAGAGACAGAGTGAGAAAGAAGGGTCAGAGAGAGAGGGAGACACAGAATCTGAAACAGGCTCCAGGCTCTGAGCTAGCAGTCAGCACAGAGCCCGATGCGGGGCTTGAACTCACGAACCATGAGATCATGACCTGAGCTGAAGTTGGCCACCCAACCAACTGAGCCACCCAGGTGTCCCTGAAGCATGTTATTTAAAAAAGCTTTTGCCTAAACCAGTATCATGAAAATCTCTTCTTTTCACATATTTATAATTTTAGGTTTTATATTAAGGCTAATAATCTATTTATATGTTAATTTTTAAAAAATTTGTCACAAAGTATGGATCAAAGTTAATTTTTTTTACACAAGGATATTCACTTGTTAAAGTATCATTTGTAGGAAAAATAAACCTTTTTCTACTTAATTGCCTTTGCACCTTTGTTAAAAATTAGTTTCCAAATATATTTGTGGGTGTATTTCTGAAGTCTCTGTTAAGTTCCATTGATCTATTTGTGTTTGGACCAACATTAAATGGTTCAATAACACTAATTTTTTAAAAAGTCTAAATCAGGTAGTGTTGGTCTTCCAACATTCTTCTTTTGTAAAAAGCTGTTTTGGCTCTAAATCTTTTGCATTTCTGTAGGGACTCTAGAATCAGTTTGTCAATTTCTATTAAAAGTCTGCTAGATTTTTATTGGAATTGTATTGAATTACAAATTAATTTGTGGAGATATGAGATCTTAATATTGAGTCTTGTGAAACGCGAACATGGTGTAATTCTTCATTTTGGTAGGGTATTCTTTAACTTCTCTCAGCAATGTTTTTGGATTTTTGATCAGTGGGTCTTTCACATTTGTTGTCTTACTTATGGCTGTTTCATATTTTTGATGCCATTATAAATGGTATTTTCAAATTTCAATTTCAGGTTGTTTGTTATGAGTAGATAGAAATAAAAATGATAATAAAAATGATTTCATACATTGACCTTATGGCCTGCACTTTGTCAAACTCGCTTATTAGTTCTAGTAGCTCTCTGTAGACTTCTTTAGATTTTTTTCTTTTAAAGGATAATAATGTCATCTAAGAAAAAAGATGACTTAACTTCTTTTTCAATTTAGATAACTTTTTTTCTTGCCTGACTACATTCACTAGAATCTCTAGTACAACGTTAACTAGAAGTGGATGTAAATTTGAAGTTTTTTCTAGTCTGGCTGCTGGGAATAGACACGGTTTCCTTTAATCCCTTCAGATGGTTCTTTATGTATTCCTGGTTAGTTTCATCATAATATATGTTGATCAGTACTTTGGTGAGGAGGAAACTATAGATCTTTGGGATCTTCTTTGTGAACTGTAGTTGCTCTGGTTTTCCTGGTTTCTCATATCCATCTCATCAACTTAGGGGGTCAACTGGTTTCCTCTTGGGTTTCCCCTCCTCTTTTGCTACAGTCTATAAACTCTCAGGTCAGGAAACATATGTGGTTATGGGGTTCACATCTTTTGTTTCCCATTTTCAAAGATTACTATATTTCTTTGCCTGATTTCCTGCAGCTTAAAAAAAGCCATAGTTTCATTTATTATGTCTATTTTGTTTGTTTGTTTATTTTAGGCAAGAGGTTATTTGGTCTGTTTCTCTATCTTGGTCTGAAGTGTAAGTCCAAGGTATTGTCTGCTTCCTTCTTATCTCACACAATTTCACTTAAATATTTCCTCCTCAGATAGGCCCTTCTCTCATAACACTCTCAAAAATAGGTCCTTTTCCCCCTTATCTCACTTTTTTCACTAATGGCTCTGCTTTTTTCAATTATAACAGTATACCTATAGATTCTTTACATGTTTTCTATTCTAAACTGAGGAAAGAGACCATTAATTATTTCACTCATCATTGTATATCTAATGCCTAGAAAAATGTTCAACACAGAAGATGCTTAATATTTTTTTGAATAAATGAGCTCTTCCAATTTATTATTTACCATAATTTTTGCTCATTTTTGTTTCTTCAGGCATTCTTTCCTTTTTTATTGTTTTACTCTTCCATTTTTTATGTTCTCCAGTTCATTTTTGTTTTACGTTTATGTTCCTCTCTTTGTTAGTTCTCTTTTATTCTTCTTTCAATTTTTTTCTATGCTTCTATTTGTGTTCACAGGATTTGTTACCATTCCCCACAATCTGAAAAACCATGCAGTGAGAGTGGTAAAACGTCTATAGATAGACCTGAGACTTTTTAAAGGATCTTCCACTGCATAACAAAAAGTTGATGCGCAAGCAAGTTAGTCTGACAGTGTTCTACCTTAAGCCTATTCCTTAACTCTTTTGGTTCAAACAGCATACTATTATTTCCTAACTAGCAAAATTTCTGTCTTTTCACAAGTAGAAAGAACACTAGATGATGAGGCAGCTGACTGGATGTCATTCCATAGACCAGATGTTATTATGGAAAAGATATTTAACCTCTGTGGCTTGGTTTTGTATTTAATTAAAATAATAATGTCTACTATTTATTGAAGTGCTTTTACAAACATTAACCAAGAAGAGTTCCATAAGTCTTTAAGGGAGTTAAGGGATTATAATTTTTACTTTATATATGGGAAAAAAGAAACTCGGAGAACTTAAATGACTAGCCACAGATTATGGATGTAATGAGTAGTTCTTAAGTAGAACTTGATATAAAACTCTGACCCCTATGCCTGCTGCTCTTTGTAAATCATTTCACTGGTTCCATGAATCATAATCTGTCAAAAACAAAGGTTTCCTTTGAGCCATAGTTTTGTTACTCTATGATGTGAAAGATTGGCAGATGGAATAAAGATTTAGGGTAGGCAGTTCCTTGAAACCTAAACTATCTTACAAAATGATCAGTGAAAGAGCCCAGGGAAAGATTGGAACTGAAGTGTTTCTCCAGAAATAAAAAGTATAAAGTTCAAAATAGAATGTGTGTCACTTTGAGATATAATAAAATATAATATATAATAATGATATAATAAAATATAAAAGATAAAAACTGAAATTCAGAAAGCACCTTGTCCAATCTCAATTGTGAAAAATGATTTATTTTTTAAAAAAATGTTTTAATGTTTTTTAACTTATTTCTGAGAGAGAGAGAGAGAGAGGCAGTGTGAGAAGGGGAGGGTCAGAGAGAGAGGGAAACACAGAATCTGAAACCGTCTCCAGGCTCTGAGCCAGCTGTCAGCACAGAGCCCAACGTGGGGCTTGAACCCATGAATCGCGAGATCATGACCTGAGCCGAAGTCGGACGCTTAACCAACTGAGCCACTCAGGCACCCCGAAAAATGATTTTAAATTGTTTTGTTTTTGAATATATTATTTCATTGACTGTGGGTAAAAACGGGTGGGGAGTGGTTTCTGAATATGGTATAATGGAATTGATTTCCAATGACCCTGAAACTTTGAGACACTCAGGAGACACTGATTAATACAATGGAAAGCATATGAAGTTTGTTTTGCATCAGATAGGCGTAATTCCCACTCATCATAACTTTGAGAAACTATTTTAATATCTTTAGTCTTCATTTTTTTTCATCTGTGGAAGAATCTACAGATAAATATCTGGCATAAAGTGTTACAATGACCATTAAATATAATACAACACTGAGTCAAATTGCTGAGCACAATCCCAGAATAGAATAGACACTCAATGGAAGTTGAGTATCCCCAAATAGGGACAATGCAGATATGCTTTCCTGAAAGCTGGGAAATAATTCATGAAAAAGCCAATTAGTCTCTATTATAATAAAATGGAGCTACAGAATCATAACCAGGTTATATCATCCAATAAATTAAAAGCAAATTTTCATAAAATTTATTTTAAAAAGCATATTCCAAGATATACCTTCAAGTCATTAATCAGTCCCGTATCAAAATGTATGATGTTGATTATCACAAGAAGACGTTAAAGAAATTTGATTTCAAATTCAATGGCTTGTCTGAATTCCTAGGGAGCTCACTGGTGGAGACATGAGGATCTCTTAATGACCTACTAAGTACTTGATCTTAAAATTCTGTCTTGACACTTCAGATCTTTGTTCAGAGGAAACTATGAATTGTTTTGCAAAATTTCCGTGAACCCAATAACTACAGAGGCTATTTCTGCTCTCACTTGTCAAATTTGAAAAATCCCTTGGCTGTTCATTTGAGCAAAAAGAGCCTGCTGTCATGCTCTGTCTCACTACCATCATCAATTTAATTACGAAGCACATATTTGTGCTAGGTATAGAGGGTATAAATAATTTTAGTTATACTCTTCATGTTCGTCCCATGCATTTGGAAAGGTAGAGCATATGCACAAAAATAAATAAAATACAAATGAACCTGCACTAAGTACCAACTGGTTCACATACTACCATGTCCAAGCTTGTACATTATAGACACTGTAGGCATTTAAATGAATTGGCATAACAGGGCTCTGATGGCAGCAGGAAAGGTTTATAATAAGAAGTAAAATTTGAGCAGGGCATTTCCAGAGATGGATGATATAAACAAATTATGAGGGTAGCAAGATAGATACACTTGGCTTAAGGGGAGTGTTTTTATAGAAGAGTAGTAGAAATTTCATTTGAAAATGTAGATAGGAATTATATTTTAGAGTACCCTGAATGAAGATTTAAAATCTTTGCTTTTTAAATCTGAAGGCTATATAAGATTATTGAAGGGTCAGAATAAGTGAGCATGTCTCAGAACTTCATTAACCTTTATATTGTGGTTGATACTGTACAATCATGATTGAGAATTTGCTCCTGGTTCTTACCCTCAGCATACAATTTCTCTTTTTACTATAAAAGCATTGCATTTTTATTATAGAAATATCAGAAAATACATTAAAAGAAGAGATGTGTAAAAGCCACAATCTCATGTTTAGAAACCTTTTCTATCTATATAGATGGATACATTCTATCTCTCTGTCTTGTCTCTGTCTCCCTCTTACACACACACACACACACACACACACACACACACACACACACACACAATCTTGAGGGAATCCAACCCTGAGAAGGCTAAACTGGGATTCAGAAGCTCTAGTACGTGTGTTAAACCACATGGAGACTATTTACAGGAAAAGTTTTGGCTGAAACATTTTATGTGGCAGGGAATGGGTGTGAAAGAATGCTACCGAAAGAATACGGTAGCAGTCAGCTAATTTTTTATATAAAGAGCAAGATAGTAGATATTTTGAGAATCATGGACCATATGGTTTCTGCTGCAACTGCTCAACTCTGCTATTTTGGTGTGGATGCAGCCATAGATAATACGTAAATTATGAGTTTGGCTGCATTCCAATAAAGCTTTATTTATGGGAACTGAAATTTTATGTAATTTTCAGGTGTCAAGAAATATTATCATAATACCTAATTGGTTTTTGTTTTAGGAGCAGCAGAATCCAACATAGATATCAATGTTTTATCACAAGTCACCAGGAGCAAAGCCAGTAGAAAGCATCCAAAAAGGGGGTGTTCTACTAGAATAGAAAACTAGAGAATACTTATGATGAAAAATAAGTCACCCTATGGGCATTTCCCAGAAAAATTTTAAGAATTTCATAGGAATTGACATCCTTTAGCTAGAGGAAAACAATGTTTTAGGTTATTATTAATGATGTGATCCCATTAATCATCTACAACTGGTGAGGCGAGGTCTGAAGAAATTCAAAATACAAATAATATGTGTATGTATACACGTATATGCATATTTTATACAAACATGAAGCCATCATATATATTGTTAAGCAACTCCCTTTTTTTAGCATAATATTGATCAATATATTGTAAACATCATCTTGTCAAGGAATTGTTCACCCATAATATCACTAGTATTATCTGCATCTCCAATCATACCCTCATTTTCCATCCTTTCTGCACTAGGTTTTAGAACTGCTTACTCAACTTTCTTCAAATTTGTATTTTCTACCATGGTGAATGTTAATATTATTGGCTTTTTAGTTTGTGACTTTAATTTCCCAACTTCACAGTGTGTTTGTGTTTTCTATTTTAATAAAAAGCATCAGAAACTAGGAAAGTTAGCTAACTCTAAGAAATCAAATTACTTAAAAAAGAAAAATACTGTGGCCCTTGTTATAATACTTTTAAAAAATGACTAAAGGCACAAGGTTTCCCAAACAAGAAATTATTCATACTGGCATTGTCAGGTTTACTATTATTATTGACACTGGCATTATCAAGTTTACTATTTATAAGGGGACCATGGTTCTTCCTCCTCAAGTGATAGTGACTCTTGAACTAACAGAATATGGTCTGCATGGTTTGCAATAAACACTGAAATAAAGGGTGTAAACAAATGGATATATGACATTAGCTATTTGAACTATTTATATAATTACCAAAATTATCAGGTTGCACTTCCATAACAAAACAAAAATTTGCATGCATGCTGAATGTGTTTTAAAAAACACATTACTAAGCACAGATGTAAGGGTTTAAATCAGGCATTAAAACTTTGAAAAGCTATTTGCCTAACCTTTATAGAACTTACTCTGATAGGAAGTACGGATCCGTTTCGTTAAATCAGGATAAAAGTTAGACAGGCCACGCATGCAAAAGTTGTCTTTGGAACATGCCAGAACATCAGCATCAGCAGCAGGCAGAGGAAAGAGAGAAAAATAATCTAAAGTGAAAGGAAGTGATATCATACCAGAATCTAGAACAGCCAAGATGAAGAAATTGCAGCAAGTTTAGGTAATCAAATTAGAAAGGAAATATTAAAAAAAATAAATCAATTAGAAAGAGGTGATAGATGAATGATGAGAGTGCTGTAGTAATTTTATTTAATCAAATATAAGAATAGATTTGTCATACTTGTCATACGATTTTTATGTAGTAAACTTATTTTACTTGTAAGTAATACTTATGTTACTTCATAAAAATCAAAATGGTTGTCTTCAATCTTCAGTATTAAAAAGAGAGCTTAGGGGTTTTAGTCTTTGGTATTTTATTTTTATAATATAAAGTGAGTATTCATTGTAGTCATCTTACACACTGAATAGGAACAACGTTTATGATTTTATCACAGTTTTTCCAAATTTTAAAATCACCAAAATTCTCTATTCATGATTGAGTCTCAATAAGTTTAAATTGAGTAACCATTATATTATGTTTGTTACATATACACCTTGTCATACCATTGTGTAAATTGAATAAGTCACTTGGATACTGTCATAGGATCCACAGTTTTTCTAAGTGAATTTGTGCTTTCAGTATGCAAATATCGTCTCTTATCCCATAACATCTTCCTACCCTAGAGTCCATAAACTTACAAAAATCAACCTTCTCTTTCTCATTCATAAGGTAATCTTATGGCACATGCATGCACAATCTCTTATTCTGCCTTCTTTTCAAAAGCCATAAAAGGTAGAGGCAGAACCTATCGAATTTGAAATTTCCAGCATTCCTAAAATACTGCTAAAAGCTGGGATCACTAACAGGAAACAAAGAGACTTCTATGTTCTGAAGGAGAACTTTTGTGCTCCTGAAAAGGGTCTATATTAGCGATGTGGAAAGGGCAGATGCTTATTTTTTAAAAAAGAAAAAGGTTAACAAAGGGGAGAGTTTCAGTATGTCAAGTTAATTTTTCATTAGTCTAAAAGGAAACTTCTTTTATTATAACATTTGGATGTTAAAGTCAGCAAATTTGCTATTTAGTAAATAACACCTATCATAATGTTCTCTTTTTATTTTAAAATATTCTTTACATGAGTAAATAAGGTAATAACCGACTGATTTTTAAAATAATCAATTGATTATTTAAAAAACTCCCAAATCTAAAAGAACTAAACACATAATACTTTCGATGCATTTCCATCAGCAAATCTTTGAGCTCAACTGATTTTTTTTTTATCAACTAAACTATGTCAGTGGACAGAAAATATGTAAAATTTTGTTAGCATTTACAAAGCCAACTATTTGGATAAATACTGAAATTTTAGTGAACTTTGGATAATTTGGCATCCCAAAATTGGCATTATATAGTAATTAACCTTATATATTTTTCCTTTATAGTTATACAAATTTACTATTCCTTTCAAGCAAAATGTTATCTTTCAGTAGCATTTTAAAATGTTAGTTAATAATGTTTATTGCATTTGTGAAAATACCTCTAAGAAAATCACCATTCAATAAAGAAAGGTGACAGCTAGAATATGGAATTTAAATAATTAAAAGTAGTGAAATACTTAAAATTATATTTTTAAATATTAGAAGAGATATTAAAAGAAAATTATCCTGTTAAAACACAACTATTGAAAATAATTTTTTCAACTACAGAGCCTGATTTTCATAGCATTTTTATTTTTAATAACTTCTTATTTTCTGTTATTTCTTAGGAATTCAACCTAAGAAACTTGAGATGTTCCCTAACTTTGGCAGCAAATTGAAGGTTAAACACTTCCTTTATCCTTTCAAAGACTTTCACTATATATCTGTCCAATAGTATTGTAAGTTATGTTGACTTTATATTGCCATGCATTTGAATAGCATCACAGAAGAAAGATAAGAAATCTAAAGGTAAGAAAATAGATGAACTAATCAAGTTCATAACCATTTTGTTTTATCTCCTACCTGCAATGAACTGCTTGTTTTTTCGAGGAGACCGTGGTTGACGTTGGTATAGGTCACTTGATCTATATAGGTCAATGGTCCCCATGCTTAACAGTACTGTCTTCTGTATAAAATCCACCACAGCCAACCCATTGCAGTTCCCAAATGCAACTCTGAGAGAAAGAAAATATGCAGCTAGAATGTATCACAGTAATCATTATTATTGTTACCTTTGAATTAAACATAATTGGAAAGTAATGCCTTAGGGCTGGGGAGGTAAGGTCGTGATTGGTGTAGTATCAGGAAGGATACCATGCTTTTACACAGGATGGAGTGACCTTGTATAACAGTCATATTATACAGTCATATTTTATCATCAATTTTATTAAAGTAGTGATTACCCAATTGCTCTTTAACTTGGTCTTATGTTTTTATAGTAGAATCTTAAAATCTTTTTGCTATGCAATGGGGAAATAGATCAAGAAATGACATACTTTAATAGCTATAGATACTTAGGTATGTAATTAGACGCCTTTTAAAAATAAAATTATAATCATTAAGCTCCAAATTATTTCTCTTCTTTCTAAAAAGTTTTAAAAAATGTTTATTTTTGAGAGAGAGAAAGAGCACGAGCAGGGGAGGGGCAGAGCAAGAAGGGGAGAAACAAAAGCAGGCTCCAGCCTCTGAGCTGTCAGCCAGAGACATGCCGGGCTCAAAACTCACGGACCACGAGATCATGACCTGAGCCAAAGTTGGATGCTTAGCAGACTGAGCCACGTTAGCAGACAGGTGTCCCTAAATTATTTCTCTTCTTAAACAGTAAATATTTAACACAAAAATTTTACATGAAAATTAAGTATCTGTATCTAAGGTTTTGACACCATAGTAGATATAGAGATATAATTTTCATTCACAAAAAATTAAAGATTTCTCTCTTGTTTTTTTATTTTGTCCTTATTTTTTGTCATATTTATTAAAAGACAAATACCATTTGATTAATTTCTTATTTCTCCTGAGAAATTAAAACAGCTCTTAGAACTAAGCAGGCATTTTGGTCAGCCTTACTATTAGGGTTACACAAATTCTCTTTTTCTCAATTTACAACATGGCTTCTAGCTAAACAATTGTAAATTTGTGCTTTTTGTTCCCTAAACTAAATAAACACTAGCTGCATGACTGTTGTTTTGCTCATTTCATCTAAGTTCTGTGCTGTTTTCTTACTTAGACTGAATCTGGTTGAGAAATCATTGGGTTACTCTCAGTCTGATTCTTGCCACTCCACCACATAGCCTTCTTTCCTTACAATAAATGAAAAGTTCTACCCTATGAGATGTTTTGCTATTTCACATAGAGTTCTACATCTTCCAATAAGACATACTTTTGGAAACTAAAAAAAAACATTGTTATAAAAGTCAGCAGAGAGGTGCCTGGGTGCCTCGGTTGGTGAAGTGTCTCACGGTTTGTGAGTTCGAGCCCTGTGTCAGGCTCTGTGCTAACAGCTGAGAGCTCAGAACCTGCTTCGGATTCTGTGTCTCCCTCTCTCTCTGCCCCCCTCCCACTCACCCTCTGGCTCCCTTTCAAAAATAAACATAAAAAAATTAAAAAGTCAGCAGATTTCACCTCTATCATTTACAGGTTATGTGACCTTGAAAAAAATAAATGAACCTTTTGAGGACTTAGTTTCTTTACTTTATGAGAATTATAATTCTAGATTTATCTACTTTTAGGGCTTTTATGAGCACCAAAATCAGAAAATTGTTATTAAAGTACTTTGAAAATTTTGCATACATAAGTAGAATTGATCCTAATATTATAAATAAATACAATATCGTACATATTACATACTATATAGCAAGTTAATATCTCGAGGCTTGTAAAGTGTGATAGAGTTCCAAATTCAATACTGACAAAAAAAAATAGGAAAGTAGAATGTATTAAATCAACCAGAATGATTATTTTTCTCTGAATTAAAAATGAGCATACAAGAAAGTTATACCTTAGGGTTGGGGAGATCAGGCAATGATTGTTGAAAAGTCAGTAAGAATACTGGATTTAATTTCCTAACTTAAAGAAAAAACTGTACAAAATATAAGACACAGGTTGCACATAATGTCCAACGAGGCAACATAGGATGAGAGAAGGATAATAATCAAAGTAAACTTTACCTAGGTATTCCTTTTTTGTTTTGTTTTATTTTTATAGTTTTATTGAGATAGATTTCATATACTTATAAAATTCATTGATTTAAATAAGGTGTACAGTTTTGTGGGTTTTTAAAATATATTTGTTCTTATTAGTTAAATATATTTAGAATTGTGTAATTATTACCAAATTTTAGAATATTTCAATACAGACATCTGGATATTTTAATTTAAACTAAGTGTTGTAACTTAGTGAATGGAGGAGCGACTTCCCAGGCTAGACTAGCACAGGAAACTAACACACCCAGAGAGATCAGTGGTCGCAGTGAATTGAGGAGAAACAGATCAGAGTCAGATGCTATAAGAGCAGTCAGAATTTATGAGGTAAAATACTAGAGAGAAGAGATCTGCACAGGGAGAGTACATCAGAGATCTATAGAATGGTTCTCTGGAGCATCCATGTGAAGAGACTCCCCCAGGCTCGAGAATGAACCACTAGAAAAAAAATTTGAACAATTCTCAGAGTTCTCGAAGGCTGAGAGTATTTCATGTTACTATCAGCCAAACTGCTGAGATCTCCTAACAGACAAAAAAAAAAAAAAAAAAAAAAAAAAAAAAAAAAAGAAAAA
>NW_027530543.1:76227-84861 GCF_008692635.1 Crocuta crocuta | reverse complement strand
ATTTAGAGTCATTGTGTCATTTGTGGGATTCATGCTTGTGGTGGTATCTCTAGTATCTTGCGTTCCTTGCAACATTTCCCTCAGAGAGTACCCCTTAGGATTTCTTGTAGGGCTGGTTTAGTGGTGACGAATTCTTTCAAGTTTTGTTTATTTGGAAAGAGTTTTATCTCTCCTTTTATTCTGAATGACAGGCTTACTGGATAGAAGATTCTTGGCTGCATATTTTCTCTATTCATCAAATTGAAGATCTCCTGCTATTCCTTTCTGGCCTGGCAAGTGTCAGTAGATAGGTTGTCACCAGTCTGATAGGTTTCCCTTTGTATGTTAGGGTCCTTTTCTCCCTAGCTGCTTTCAAAATTCTTTGTCCTTATATTTGGCCAGTTTCACTATGATATGTCATGCAGAAGATTGATTCAAGTTACATCTGTGGGGAGTTCTCTGTGCCTTTTGAATTTCAACATCTATTTCCCTCCCCAGGTTGAGGAAATTCTTGCTATAATTTGTTCATGGACTCCTTCAGCACCTTTCCCTCTCTCTTCCTCTTCTGGGATTCCTATGATATGGGTATTGTTCCGTTTGAGTGTATCTCTGAGCTCTCGAACTCTTCTTTCATGTTCCTGGATCAGTTTATCTCTCTTTTTCTCAGCTTCCTCTTTTTCTATAATTGTGTCTTCTAAGTCACTTATTCTCCTTTCTCCCTCTTCAATCTGTGTATTGGACGCCTCCATTTTATTATATATCTCATTTATAGCACTTTTTAATTCATCATAACTATTTTTAATCTCCATAGTGTTTATAGCAATTGTTTCCTTGATGTCTCCCATGCCATTTTCAAGCCCAGTGATTAATTTTATGACTATTTTTCTAAATTTTTGTTCAGTTGTGTTGCTTATGTCTGTTTTGAGAAGTTTTATAGCTGTCATTTCTTCCTGAAATTTCTTTGGAGGAGAGTTCTTCCGTTTCATCATTTTGGTTAGCTTTCTATCTCTTGTTAATTTTAAAAGCTTGTTGTACACTCTGCACCTTCGAGTTCTGCTGTATTAAAGAGGGCTCTTTGACTGTTCAGGACCTGTCCATTCAGGAAGTGTTCTTTGAATGGTGTCTCTTGGTTTCTTTTGTTGAGAGTTTGATTATTTTGTTTCTCTACTCGTAGTGGTATTTGGTACTTACACCTTGTATACTTAGTCTTGTTTCTTGAGGTAGCCACACTTGTGAGATTTCCTTCACAGTGTATTCTGTCTCTTTCTCTTCCCTAACTCCTGTGGCTCCGTGTCTATGACTTTAACCCTTCTCTGTTTGAGAGATTGGTGCAAGCAAAATGCACGGAGCTCCCTACGTCTCTGCCACCTTGCTTGCTCTCTAGTTTGTTTTTCTTTTTTCCCCCATAAGAAAATGGTCTAAGCTCTGAAGCAAGCAGTTTATTAATATTAAATGCATATTTTATTTTTTAATTGAAGTATAGTTGACATAAAATATTAGTTTCAGGTACACAGTATAGTGATTCAACATTTATATACATTACATTACAAAATGATCACCATGATAAATCTAGTTAGTATCTGTCACCATACAAACTCATTATAATATTATTGACTATATATTCCTTATGATCCAGTAATTCTGGTGACTATTTTATTTTATTTTATTTTATTATTTTTATTTTTTAGAGAAAGAGAGCAGCAGCAACAGGGGATAGGGGAAGAGTGAGAGAGGGAATCTTATGTAGACTCCATGTTCAGTGCAGAGCCCTACACTGGAATCATGACTTGAGGTGAAATGAAGAGTCCATCACTCAGGAAACTGAGCCACCCAGATGCCCCAACTTGTTTATATTATAACTGGAAATTTGTACTTCTTAATCCCCTTCACCTATTTCACCCATCGCCTAACCCACCTCCCTTATGTCAACCAGCAGTTTTCTGCATTTATGAGTCTGTTTCTGTTTTGTTTGTTCATTTGTTTTGTTTCTTTAGATTTTACGTATAATTGAAATCATTTGGTATTTGTCTTTGTCTGATTTGTTTGCCTTAGCATAAATTACGTAGGTCCATCTATGTTTTAAGAGTACAGTTAATGGGATGAACACTAAGTAATGTATTGAATTGTTGAATCATAATATTTCACATTTGAAACTAATATGACTGTTAATATACTTTTTTAAAAATTAGTTAATTTAGGGGCGCCTGGGTGGCTCAGTCTGTTAAACGCCCGACTTCGCCTCAGGTCATGATCTTGCAGTTCGTGGGTTCGAGCTCTGCATCGATCCCTCGGCTGACGCTTAGAGCCTGGAGCCTTCTTCAGATGCTGTGTGTCCCTCTCTCTTTGTCCCTCCCCCGCTCATGCTCACTCTCTCTCTCTCTCTCAGAAATAAATAAGCATTAAATTTTCNCTCCTGTATCCCTTGGGTAAATTCCTAGCAGTGCTATTGCTGGGTCATAGGGGAATTCTATTGTTAATTTTTTGAGGAACCTCACACTGTTTTCCAGAGGAGCTGCCTCTACCTTAAAGCTGTAATCATCAAGACAGTATGGTATTGGCACAAAAACAGACACATTAACCAATGGAATAGAAGAGAAAAATCAGAATTTGACCCAAAACATACAGCCAACTAATCTTTGCAAAGTGGGAAAGAGTATACAATGGAAAAAAGACAGCCCCTTTAACATATGGTGCTGGGAAAACTGGATAGCAACATACAGAAGAATGAAACTAGGTCATTTTCTCACACCATTCACAAAAATAAACTCAAAATGGATAAAGGACCTGAATGTGAGACAGGAAACCATCAAAACTGTAGAGGAGAAAGCAGGAAACCACCTTCCTGGCCTCAACCACAGCAATTTCTTACTTGACACATCCCCAAAAGAAGGGGAATCAAGAGCAAAAATGAACTATTGGCACCTCATCAAGATAAAAATCTTCTGCAGGGCAAAGGAAACAATCCATAAAACTAATAGGCAACTGCCGGAATGGGAAAAGATAGTTGAAAATGACATATCAGTTAAAGGGCTAGTATCTGAAATCTGTAAGGAACTCACCAAACTCCATGCCTGAAAAACAAACAATCCAGTGAAGAACTTGGCAGAAGATATGAACAGACACTTCTACAAAGAGGACATCCAGATGGCCAACAGACACATGAAATGATGTTCAGCATCCCTCCTCATCAGGGAAATACAAATCAAAACCACACTGAGATACCACCTCACGCTGGTCAGAGTGGCTAAAATGAGCAAATCAGAGAACTGTAGATGCTGGCGAGGATGTGGAGAAACGGGCACCCTCCTACACTGTTGGTGGGAATGTAAACTGTTGCAGTCCTTCTGGGAAACAGTGTGGAGATTCCTCAAAAAACTAACAATAGAACTCCCCTATGACCCAGCAATAACACTGCTAGGAATTTACACAAGGGATACAGGAGTGCTGATGCATAGGGGCACATGTTCCCGAATGTTCATAGCAGCACTCTCAACAATAGCTAAAACATGAAAAGAGCCTAAGTGTCCCTCAACGGACGAATGAATCAAGAAGAAGTGGTTTATCTATACCATGGAATACTACATGGGAATGAGAAAGAATGAAATCTGGCCATGTGTAGCAACATGGATGGACCTCGAGGGTGTTATGCTGAGCGAAATAAGTCAGGCAGAGAAGGACACATACCATATGTTTGCACGTATAGGAGGATTAGGAGGAATTTAATGGAGGACCATGGGGGAGAAGAAGGGGAAAAATAGTGGGGGAGAGGGAGAGAGGCAAACCATGAGAGACTTTGAATGCCGAGAACAAACTGAATGCTGATGGAGGTGGGGGAGGGAGAGGAAGGGGGGATGATGGACATGGAGGAGGGTACTTGTGGGGATGAGAACTGGGTGTTGTTATATGGAAACCAACTTGACAAAACCTATTTTTAAAAATATCCAAAATATATAAAGAACTCGTACAACTTAGTAGCAACAAAGAAAACAATCTGATTAAAAAATAGGAAGAGGCTCTGAATAGACATTATTTCAAAGAAAACGTACAGATGGCCAACAGGTACATGAAAAGGTGTTCAACATCACAAATCATCATGAAAATGAAAATCAAAACCAAAATAAGATATAACTTCCCACTTCCCCCTGGCTATTATTAAAAAGCTATGAAATAAAAATATTGGTAAAAATGTAGGGAAAAGGAAATTTGTGCATTGTTGGTGGTAATGTAAAGTGCTGTGGCCACTATGAAAAATAGTATATACTTTCCTCAAAAAATTAAAAATAGAACTACCACATGATCTAGAAATTGGAATTCTGGGTGTTTATCCAAAGAAAAAGATGATGCAAACTTGAAAATATATATGCACCCCTATATTCACTGCAGCATTATTTTCAATGGACAAGTCACAGAAGCAATCTAAATGTCCACTTATGGGTGAATAAAGTAAATGTATACCAATACCTATACCTATACATAAAGCTGAATTAGCTATAAAAAAATACTGTCTTATTTGCAGCAACATGAATGGACCTTAAAGGCATTATGCTAAGTAAAATAAGTTAGATACAAAAATACAAATACCAAATGATCTTCTTTATGTGTCGAATCTAAAAGTTTTAAATTAAATCATATGTACAGAAGACAGATCAGTGGTTGCCAGAGGTGTGAAGTATGGGGTGATTGAAGTGGGTGAAGAGATCAAAGGTACAAACTTCCAGTTATAAAATAAATAATTCATAGGGGTTATAATATACAGCATGGTGACTATAGTTAATAATACTGTATTGTATATTTGAAAGTTGTTAAGAGAGTAGATCTTAAAAGTTCTTATCACAAGAAAAGATTTTGTCATTATGTGTGGTGATGGATGTTAACTAGACATTGTGATCATTTCATAATATATACAAATATTGAAGCAAAGTTGTACACCTGAAACTAATAAAATGTTATTTGTCAATTATATCTCAATTTAAAAATATAATGATGCTAGGGGTGCCTGGGTGACTCAGTCGTTTAAGCTCCTGACTTCAGCTCAGGAAATGATCTCAAAGTTTGTGAGTTCGAGCCCCATGTCAGGGTCTGTGCTGACAGCTCAGAGCCTTTAGCCTGTTTTGGGTTCTGTGTCTCCCTCCCTCTCTCTTTCTCTCTGCCCCTCCCCTCATTGCACTTTGTCTCTGTCTCTCTCAAAAATACACACAAAAAATAAAGATAAATTTAAAAAATATGAAAATAGGGGCGCCTGAGTGGCTCAGTCAGTTAAAGGTCCGACTTCGGCTCAGATCATAATCTCATGACTCGTGGGTTCAAGTCCCACATTCGGTTCTTTGCTGACAGCTCAGAACCTGGAGCCTGCTTCANATCAGGGAATATGTTCTTCATATATTCAATAAATCATTCCTATGACTGTGCATACCACATTTTAAGAATTGAAATCATTAAGTCCAAAAGACCAGAGCATTCAGGGCTCTCTCCAATCTAGTCCCCAGCCTAGCTCTGGTTCACATACATTGAACTCGAATCAAACTAAACTGGTTACCCAAACTGCCTGCTTTTTCCCACTTCTATATATTTGCTCACTGAGTTCCTTCCTCTTTTTTCTCTCTCTATGATTAAAACCCTTTCCACCATACAAAGCGAAGATCATGTACAACCTCTTCCATCAGGCTTTCCCTCAAGTTAGCAGTTGAAGGGGATCTCTTTGGTGTCTGAAGTCCAGTGGGATATTTTGCACTTTGGATCTAGTCTTTGAGGGCCATATTTCTGAATGAAGCAAAAGAATTTTCTCATTTCAGGAGAGAACACTAACTTATCAATGATAGTTCATAGCTGAGCCATCCCCAGGTTCATGGCAATGCCAGGAAGGGAGGAAAAGAGAGAAAGAAGACAGTAGGGAAGGAGGGAAAGAAATGGAGGTCAAGTGACAGGGAGAGAGGGAGAGAATGAGGGAGGGGAGTGGCCTGGCTCACTTGAAAGGATTAAGATATGGCTTCCTGGAAACTGATGGTTGTTGTCAGGGGAGGTGGGAGTATGGTGACAGTGAGGAGACTGGGTTATCTTATGGGACCAATGCCAACAAGAAACTAAAGGCCAAGGTGGGAGATTTCACTCCAGTAACAGAGATATCACATGCCTCCTCCTCTTCCTCAGGGCTCCTAGGGAAAGTTGCCTAGGAAGCTTCATCATCAGAATTTCAGATGACCCATTCCAACCCCTGGCCTATTATCCAAAAGGGAATGGTTAGGCCTGGGGAGGGGAAGAAACTAAGCACCAGGTCTTGAAATTGTCTCTGCTCACCAGCAACACAGGAAGCTGGAAAAATAACAGCTAGAGGTATTCTGGAGAGCTGGGCCACCAATAACATGGACACTGATCTTTGTCAGGTTCTCAGTCTGCTAATATGAGAAATGGGGCTGAGAGCCCCAGCCCTTCTTTTCTACCTAGAATTTGCTATGTTCTTACATCCTACTTAAATGAAATTCCTTTGAAAAGCCCAGAGTATCTACATGCTTTCATGGGCCAGCCAGAGAATCTATGTTCCAGATGGCATGGAGAGGCCACACTGGCCAGACCACATTTGAAGGGTGTACATTCTGAGGGGAACTATAGCAGATAGAGCTGCTGAAGTTGACTCCTAATCCCCAAGAGCCTTAAGGAGATAAGGGGCAGAGCCAGGCCCATGGACAACTCATTCCTCAGGAGCCTAGATTAAAATAAAAGGTACAAGAAAGCTAGAGCCAACTGCCCTGAAGCCCTGTCTGTGCTTGTAGCCAAATCCTTCAGTTCTATTACTTCTTAGAGTTAAACAGTTGCATTGTTCTCCAAAACAAGAATGAAAATATGGAAGCTGAGTAGGGAAGGACCATGGAGATAGATGACCAATTTTCTTGCCTTCCTAAAGTCTCTCAGGCACTAGGAGCTAGGGAGAGTGAGGAGGTTAGAAGGGGAGAGGCAACTCAGCTTAAAACCTTATTCCTTGCCTCCTTTTCCTCATAATATGAGATCATGATATAGATCTAAATATCTAAAGATTATCTGGTCCGTCCTCCTTAACTCCTTCATCTTGTGTCTCTTTCACTATTTGTCCGCATCCCCACCCACAGTTGTGCAGGAGAAATACAAGAAGGTACTATAGAAGATTTTAGCAAAATAAAGGTGATTAGATTTAAATTTGGGTGGTTATCTGTGCTGGTCCAAGGCATGTTTGCCTCCTTACCCTGCTCTCCTCCATATCCTAGAGGGTTCAGGATGCCTTTCTCAGGCTCCATCATCAATCATCTTGCTGGGTTCAACCAATGGGAAGCATTGGTGAAATTTTGTTTTTTAATGGAGAAACCATGGTACTTAGTCTCTGCCTTTTGTGCCTCTGATGGTGTCTCTGCTGTATTTCTTTTGTGGCTCCCAATGTCAATATACTTCCAATTCTGTTGTGTGATACCAGCTCCTGAATCAGATAACACCACTTTCTCCCACTACTCTTCCATTATTCACCTTTACCTGTTCTGCCCTATGCAGCAAGAAGTCTGGCCCCTGTTTTCCAGGCTCTCATATTAGTTGACTTCTAATTTCCTCCAATAAGAGAGACATTGGAGGCGGACTCAAGGGCACCAATAAGGAAAACGAAAGGATGTTTCTTCTTTTCTTCTCATTTAAATAGTGTCTCCCTTTTAGCACCCATGGACAAGCTTGTGATTCCACTTGCATCAAGTGACCCTTGTCCCTGAACTCTAGACATACTTCCTTTCTCAGCCATGCAGCCTAGGCGTGGTGTTGGCATCCTGCTGTCATTAATCTCTAGGTTACCTTCCTGTCCTGCTTGGTATCTCAACCTATCATCTATGCAACCAATTTTTTTCTGCATTAAATTCTCTGCCATAAATATTTGGTAGTTTGATTTCCCAATTAGATCTTGAATATAAACTGGACTAGTGGGAATTCAGTCTATGATTCAAGGTGAATTAATGGGAAGATCCTTAGTTACTTGACTCAGAGTAATAGGAAGTTGGGTGACAGCCCCAGAGAGAGTGCCTTGTAGCAGACAGAAAAGTGAAGGGGGATACAAAGCTGAGCAAATTGATGTTACCCTTCCAGTCTACCACTTGAATTCTTTGACCTTGCTTCTAAGGACAACACAGCTCTAAATTTTCTTGGGGATCTTGGAGGAGGAGTGAGCCATTGGATTACCTTTTCCCTCCGTCAGTGGCCAGCACTCCTATGTCTGTCAATTGCCAGATAATTACTATCCTTCCCCTTGACCAACCAGACCCCTTCCCCCAGTAAACCCCCCTCACCCACACACACACATAGCAGACATAACATCCACCAGGATTTATTTTGATGAGGATTTTATTGTGGAGGATAATATAGAAGAGCAACCAACAAGATTTATTTTGATTAGTATCTTATTGTGGAGGATATGGTGCAGCTCTAGGTGAATGGGTGGAGCTGTGGTGCCCTTCAGCTACCTGGGTCCCCAGGTGGTTTTTGTAGGAATTGTGTGTTTCTGTTAAGGCTGCAAGATTACAGTTGGTGTTTGAGGTAGCTAATCAACACAGGGGGAATATCCAGCTTGTCAATGGCTTGTGGCTGGCTGGCCTGGCGCAGGGCTCTGCGGATGACTAAACGGGCCTGTGACAATAGTGACCGTGGAGTGGCTAT
>NW_027530543.1:67425-76126 GCF_008692635.1 Crocuta crocuta | reverse complement strand
GCTATAGCAAGGAGAAACAGGTCATAAGAAGCAATTCTCAGTGTTATTCTCCCACCCAAGCATGCATCCACCATGCCCTGGATCCTGCAGCCCCAATTGCTTTCTCCCTTCTAAGAAATCTCCCCCACCCCTCAGTCTGTCCTCAATGAATAGTACCAATAGGAACACACTGAAGCCTACAGAGGACATGCTCAAGGCCACAAAAACAGTCATTGGCAGGGCCAAAACCAGAAATTCTACTAGTGATATCTCCCACCTATCTTAGTGATCCTTTCTCTAATAATGAATCTTTAATTTCTCCACTGGGGTCCCAGGAGAGGGAGAAGATGGTATTTTCTTCATTTTATCCCAGGATTGGCTTCGGGCGTGATTTGTGGCCTTTGGACCTCCAAGCCAGAAGGTCTATAAAGCTAATCTGCTTGACACTTACCTCGGGCCTGTAGCAGCAATGCAGTGCCTTTATCATCTTGCAATTTCACGTCCAGGGAGAGAGATGGAAGGTAGATGTTAGCACCAAAATCAATTAATAGCTGGATGTACTCTGGCTCACAATTATGGTAGAGGCAGATTTCAGGTGGGGTGCGGGGCCGTGGGACACGAGCCAATAGGTGCTGGTCAGTACAGTTGTAGTTGGGGTCTGCCCCATGGAGCAAAAGCAAGCGGAAACAGTCAAGATGCCCATAGACTGCAGCCAAATAGAGGGGGCCAGAACATGAAGCTATGTTTGATGCCCAGACTGGTAGTTTAGCCTTGACATTGGCCTCTGCACCATGGCCCAAGAGTTCCTGAAGAATTGCAGTAGCACCATCACGGGCAGCTGTGAGCACGGGAGAACAGTTGTTGTAGATACTACCACCAGGACAAGCACCAGCTTCCAAAAGCACACGCACACAGTCCAGATGGCCATGACTGACAGCAGTAAAAAGTGGTGTCTGTGCCTTGACATCCAAGCTGTCAACATCAGCACCATGTGCCAGGAGGACCTGCAAACAACTGAGGTGGCCATAAGAAGCAGCCAAGCGCAAGGGTGTCCCAGGAACACCCCAGCCACTTCTACTGTTGATGAAACGTTTGTAACGCTCCTGGCACAAAAGCTGATCCAAGGTATAGGAGTCGTTGTCATACACTGCTTGATTGAGAGCCTGTTTCTCCCCCGTGTCGGTGTCCTCCTCCTCCTTGTCAGGCTGCAGGAGGGAGAAAATCTTGGTGATGTCCATGAGGTTCATCTTGATTGATTGGAGCAGAACTATTCTCATTATGAGCATAAGGATATGCCAGATCTGTGGGTGACAAATATTGGAGAGAGAATGAGAGCCCACGCCAAAATCCTGGATGCCAAAACTTACCTCCCAACCCTTCACCATCCAGCTCTTCATTCATGTGTCACTTGCTTCTAATTCCTACTCCATCTTACTTTAAGGCTCAGATATGGCTTCCCAAACAGATAAGGCCACTTCATAGCTTGATGCCTTTGCATATGCTATTTTGCTTGACCTTCAAACTCCTACTTCTGGGAAGCCTTCCCTAATCTCCTCCTCCCCTTGCTCAGGGATTCCAAAGGATCACACTAGACTTTAGCTATGAACCTCCACACCACATTTGCACGTATCTGTGCTTCCGTAAACTCCAGGGAAAGGAACCTGTATCCATCTTGTATTCCTCCATTTCCAGTAGGGCCTACATCATTACTGGGATTTGATAGAGACCTCTTCCTTAGATCAGAAAGTGTGGACTAATGAAATGGCTCTAGTATGGCAGTTGCTAGTCAACAGAATGTTTTTTTGTGGTGTCAAATTGTCATCTCAGATCATTCTGACATCAGTCTAATGAGGCAGGCCCTCAATTCCACCTGTCAGCCTTTTAGATGAAGTTCAACCTCCTCACAGTCCTCCATATGTGACCTCCACTCACACTCGGGCCCCATGCTTCAGGCAACAGAGTTACACAGGATATAGGCGTTAAATGAAATTTACTAATTAAATAAAGAGATGTCACTACAAAGAACAAATTTCAAGTAAAATGAAGTCAAAGAGATGGCAGAAAATAGTCATTTCCAGGGTAAGTCCTCCTCTTTGGTGGATAATTAGTTTATCCACAAAGACTGCTTTAATACATAAGTCACTTTGATTCCAAGTACCTCCTTGAAACCTATGGACTCCCACCCCTTTGGGTCAAACCTTTTTCCATCCTGTCATATCCAGTTTAGAGCCTTGTCTCAACCCTCAACTCTTCTTTTACCATTATCTCCAGGCCTTACAAAATTACCTATGGCCCAGTAACTGACTTAACCCCTTGACCTTAACTGCCTTGTTCCTAGTTCTCCAAAGCCAAAGTTACCCACCTCAGTTTGTAATGTCATCAGGGTAAGCTGGTAGGTTTTTCAGAGCTCAAGTCTTCCTTCTTTCCCATACCCTGCAGCCATGGTCTAAGGGCAATACACCTCCTTTTATTTACTGTATACCTCCATCCCTCTTTGTTAGCCTGGGACCTCAGGTACATACCTCATAGAAAAAAAATTGTGAGGTGGGTGGGTGGGGTCTCCCTCAACTTTAGGCCCCTCCTCACCCACTAACATCAACTCCATATATGGTCTTATTACTTATTCATTTGAGGTGTGCAATAATAAATACAGGGTTTTAGAAATCAGGTAGATCTAAGTTTGCAATTCAGCACCCCCAGTTCCTAGCTGAGAAGACTTGGACAAGTCTCTTCTCTTCTTTGGGACTCAGTTCCTCATCTATAAGACAGAAATGATAGTCCCTGACTTATGGAGCTACAAAATACTAGGCCTTTAAAGGTGAGCTTCCTCTCTCTGCCCCTTCAACCTCCTCACTGGCTCCTTCCCCTCAACCATCTTAGGAAACAAAACACTTCTATGGTTCTTTGTCTCACTCTAGCTACCTTTCTCTTCATGTCTCTCTTTTTCACCAAACAAAGCAAAGAGTTGTCTACTTTCTACTTCTCTACCTTTCACTCATTTCTTCAGCCCCTGCAATCTGGCCCTACCCTTCCTCAAACACAAAAAAATAGTTCTTTAAACAGTCATCCTTGTGGTTAAATTTGCTGGCTCCTTCTCTTATCTTTCTTTCTGTGATCTTTCTGGCATATCTCTCCCCACTTACCACCTTCTACATACTCTTCCAATGGCTTTCTGACCAGCACACTCTCCTGATATTTCTCCCCTATGTTCTACCCTGAAATAGTTATGTTCCCTTTTATTGTCTCCTTGATCTTCTTTCTATTCCTAGATATGTAGTTCTCACCTTAATTCTGATGATTTCAAGTTTATCACTCCAAGCCCCCTAGCTAGCTCTATTTTCAGCAAAAAGTATGTATTCACTAAATTTCTTCAGGTCCTTCAAAGTCAGCAGTATCACACCACCACTGTCATCACCACCATCACCAAATTTAATCCATATCTGTTTCTCACTATCTACCTGGTAAACCAAACCAGAAACCTAAGACTTAGTCCACTTATCTCTTTGTTCCACTTTCATTTAATTGCTAATCAAGTCCTATAGATTTTACTTCCCAGAGACCTCTACAGGCCACCTCCCTTATCCCTCATACTTATTCCCATTGCCAGGGCTTTACCTAAGCCCTGTCTTAGGCAAATCATTTGTGTGTGTGTGTGTGTGTGTGTGTGTGTGTGTGTGTGCGTGTGTATGTGTGTGTGAACTGTTGTAATAATTTCCTAACTAGTTTCCCCTTTTTCTTCACATTATAGCTGAAACGATTGTTTAAAAATACAAATCTGGTCCGTGGCACTTCAGTTTTAAATCCCTTGATGGCTCCCCTTTCTTTAACCTCAGATCTGGAATGCACAAAATAAATCATTTAATTTAATTCTTAGTTTAAACCCAAGGATCAATGGAGAGCAGGGACTTTTTTCTAAGGTCATATAGCTGTTATTACCAGTTGTCTCATTAGCAGGAAACCAGAACACACCTATAATCTTGTGCTTTTCAAAGAAATTTCACATAGTGGAGTAGGTAATATCATCCCCCTTTTGTGGATGAAGAACACTGAGGTCTGAGAGAGCAAGGATTTGCCAGGTGCCTTACATCAAGGTAATAGCAGAGCCAGAAATAGAATCCATGTTTCCCTATTGCTCATCCTGTTCTTTCTATTGCAACCTGAAAAACAAACACATGCCCCTCTCCCTTGCCTGAAACAGTCACACTGCATCTCCCCAAATCCTCAGCTTTGAGNTTTAATTTTTTTAATGTTTTATTTATTTCTAGGAGAGAAAGAGAGAGAGTGAGCAGGGGAGGGTCAGAGAGAGAGGGAGTCACAGACTCTGAAACAGGCTCCAGGCTCCGAGCTGGCAGTCAGCACAGAGCCTGACGCGGGGCTCGAACCCACGAACCGCGAGATCATGACCTAAACGAAAGCCGGACAGTTAACCGACTAAGCCACCCAGGCGCCCCGGGAAGGTTTCTTTTATAGATCATTTCTTTTGACAGCAAATGGGGATTCCTTTACTATTTGGTAGAGGAAGGGGAGACTGGTTCAAGGAAGATGAAGAAGGAAGGGAGTGTAGAGAGAAATGCTGAAGCTCTCATCAAGGTCATAGCAGGAGCCTATAGCAGGGCCCATCTAGTGAGCCTCCATAGGGAGATAAAGCCGTGGACCCCAGCTGACTTAGGGGTTTGGTGAGCTGTGCCTTATTAGACAGGATAAGAAAATCTAATTGGTCTATTGTCTAACTTCACCTTGCTGTGCTAAGCTAAGAGTCATTACGTGACAATTCTATGCAAGGATCCCCTTGCTGATCCCAAAAGTGCAGGGGTTTTAAACATTTTTATGACATTGACCCCTATGGCATTCTGGTTAAGTCTCTTGTCCCCTCTCAGAATGTTTTTTAATACATAAAATAAAACATATAATAATAAAGGGAACCAATTATATTGAAACACAGCTGTTTTTAAAAACTGCATGATATAGTAACAAATGNGATCTCTTCCACAACTGTAATATGATATGTCTGAATTTTTCTGGTGACTAAATTATAGGAACTGGTAATGCTAGTGACATTTGCTGCATGCATTCATCCTTGAAAGGAAAGTAAATTTCAGATAGAGATTAGGGGTGAAAAAAGATAATTCTTTGTTCCATCCATGTTTTTTCACCCTTTGAATTCTATCTAAGGTTCTTTTATGGGTCAAGGAATACAAGTTAAGAACTCCTACAGAGGAGTTGCTGGTTTCAGTGGGCCCTAGAATAGTCCTCTAGGCATTAGTAGATTATTTTTAAGCTTCATCTTCCTCCCCACAACCTGAGGAGCTCTGCCTTTCTGCCCTTGAGCCCACCCAGATGCACCCCCCCCAACAAAGACAAATAACACACATGGACACAAAGAGAAATCATTATCTTCTCTGTTTTGTATAGCAGCAATTTCCCTCAAGAAGTAGATCCATTTGGACACCAGAGCCTAGGTACACATACTCTCTTGGGACACGGACAGCAGGAAGCCATTATAACCCTCCTTCCCTCTGAGGGCAAATTTCCCTAATAACCTCCCAAGCACCTCCAGAAACCAGATCCAGTGGGAAAAACCTATGAATTGTGGTGGTTACAGGTCCATGGGCCTGCAATCCTAAGGGTTCATACCTCCCTGGCAGCATAATTGAGTTCTTGGCTCCAGATACTCACAGAGCTTCTGCCTGAGGCCACACTGCCAAGAGTCGCTGCCACTGCTGCCCCTCTGTGAAGAACTGGGACCCGGTGGCCCCTCTGCAGGGAGCCTCTATCTGCCCTGGCGCCTAAGCAGGCGGGGCCCTTGGTTTCTACTCTTAACACCGCCTAAAGGCTAGGCATCAGGTCCATGGGCTAATTTTAGGCTACCCTCAACCTCCACCCCCTTCCAAGGGGTGTTTTATTTTAGCCTTTCTGGGAGCAATCCCAGCAAGGGGGGGGTGGAGAGCATCTGTGGGGAAGTCCTGGAAGGTCTGACTGACAGATAGACAGGTGCTTGTTGAGGCCAGGGCTCAGGCTTCTAGCATGTCCTCACTTACTCCTCCCCATCATTGAAACAGGCAACACAACCAGGTCCCTGCACTGCAAGTATTCTCACCTATTCACCAAGGGGCTTAAGAAGGCCCAGCCTCATCTAGCACATCTCCCTCTGGCCAATGACTCTTTTCTCTCTCTCCCTAACTTAGCCTCTCTGAATTTCCTATTTCCATTTTTGAAGGTTCAGCAACACATTGCTCTCCACTCACTCCAAAGAGTCAGGAGGACAGTGGGAAGCAGAGATTTCCATACTGGAACATGTATCAGTAAAGTTTAAAAAGTTTTTAAAAGAAGTTTGAGAAAATCTTGCTCATTTATAAAGGTCTCCCCAATCCAGTAACCTCAACTCTGCCTGAAGAAAATGCCCACAATTCTTCTCATACCTAAGGCATCAAACCAAATATGGTCAGCACTGGAAACTGTCAAAAGCTCCTCTCTTAAGAGTATCATTTTATCTCCCTGGTTTCCTTTAAATGAAGGCAGTGCTAGGGATATACTTTTAGAAATAGTCACATTATCTCTTTTAGGTGTCACTCAAAGAGAATCGGACCCAGCTCCATCTTCACTCTGGGAAAAAATGCCAGCCTAGTGTTTGGTATACAAACTGCACCACAAAAAATCTGATCATGCCAAGAAACTCTTTATTGAGAAGCTATCAAGTAGCCACTATGTGTAATGTTCTAGATGCAGTAAGAACACATGGAAAAGTAAGACATTGTGTCCCTAAAAGAGCTCACAATCTATTAGGAAAATCAGACATAGAAATGATTATACCTCACATAATGCAAAAATTCCAGAACTAAAAGCTGCCTATGGTTATCCTGCATCCATGTCAATCTCCCAAGGGGAGTTAAGGAGGTTACTGAGGGGTTCTGTCTCCCTACATGCTCCCACAAACAATAATAACTTGAATTTTTCTGCAAACATATTCCAGTCTACACAGAACCTGGATCCTCAGACCTCAGAGTCCACTTCCCTTCCAATCACCAAGGAAGAGAGAGTTTCAATTAGAAAAAAACAAAAGTCAGTGAGGGGACTAGAGCTGTGTTGAGATAAAGTACTAGCAACCCAGTTTCACATGATTACTTTGGTGTTAGAATCTACACATTGAAAAGAAATTGCCACATTTCTGAGAGATTTTCAATTGCCTCTGCTTAAATGCTTCCAATAATAGGACACTTTCTACATCCAGAAACTGAAAATCTAATTACTTGGCAGCTCAGCTAGTTTTTCTTTCTGCTAAATCAATATTTGCATCTGCAACCCCTGAGGCTGACTACTGAGCCTATCTTTACTCACTGTGAAAACCTCAGAGAACACGATCACTTTCTTTGCCCCCAAACAGCCCTTTAGGGATCCGAACTCAGGTGACCTATCCTTTGTGTCACCTTATTTCAGGGAAAACAGTCCAACTCTTTCAATTATTTCTTTCAAGCTGGTATTTACCCAGTCCCTTCCCCAGCCCTGTCTGCCACTTATAAAGTGATCATGAAGCCTGCTAACAAATTGACAGTACCAAGGAATTACAGGATGTCAGATGATTTCTTAGAAAAGTGTAAGAGTGTCCCAGTGTGATCAATGAATATCGGAAACATCAAAAAAACTTACCTGCTTCAGCTTAGTTTGAGCCAGTGGCCTATAGCTATTCATTATCATTAAAAACAATTTTCTAATGTTTCTTTATTTTTGAGAGAGACAGAGCATGAGCGCGGGAGGGGAAAGAGAGAGGGAGACACAGAATCCAAAGCAGGCTCCAGGCTCTGAGCTGTCAGCACAGAGCCCAACACAGGGCTTGAGCACACAAACTGTGAGATCATGATCTGAGCTGAGGTTGGACACTTAATTGACTGAGCTACCTAGGAGCCTCAGCTATTCATTATCTGAGACCTTGTGCAAACCTTATTAGCAGCCAATAAATAAGGTATTATGATGCTAAAGATGAAAGAGTAGAGTATTATTCTTTTTTTAAAAAAAATATTTTTATTTATTTCTAGGAGAGAGAGAGACAGCGTTAGCAGGGGAGGGTCAGAGAGAGAGGGAGATACAGATTCTGAAATAGGCTCCAGGCTCTGAGCTGGCAGTCAGCACAGAGCCCAGCGCGGGGCTCGAACCCACGAACCGCGAGATCATGACCTAAGCGAAAGTCGGACGCTTAACCGACTAAGCCACCCAGGCGCCCCATAGTAGAGTATTATTCCTGAGGGAAAATATTAGTTGAAATTTTTGTAGTAGTAATTTTTATTGAGGTAATTGTATATTCACATGTAATTGTAAAAATTATACAAAGATCTCCTGTACACTTTACTGTTTCCCACCATAGCAACAGTATACAAGACTATATAGTACAATATCGCAAGTAGGATATTGACACTGATAAAAATCCACCTATCTTATTCAGATTTTACATGTAGTCATTTGTGTACATATGTATATTTACTGCTATACAATTTTATCACATATGTAAATTCTTGTGCATACCACCACAGACAATATACAGAATGGTCTGTCACAATAAGGATACCTCATGTTGCCTATTTTATTCATGTTGCCTTTTTATAGCACTATCCACCTCAGTCCCTAGCCCCAGAAATTACTAATCTGTTCTCCATTTCTATAATTTTGTCATAGCAAAATTATATAAATGAAAACATACCTTTGGGATTCATTTTTTTTCCATCTAGTATTC
>NW_027530543.1:62112-65604 GCF_008692635.1 Crocuta crocuta | reverse complement strand
ACAATTGATTAGCCTCCCTCAATATCAATATTCCCCACAAGAGTAGGACACTTATAATAATTGATGGACCAAAATTGACACATTTTAAGTCCATAGTTTCCATTAGGGTTAACTCTCAGCATTGTACATTCTATGGGTTTGGACAAGTTATAAAGATATGTATTCAACATTATGGTATACAGATTATTTTCGCTACCTCAAAAATACTCTGTGCTCTACCTATTTTTTCTACCACCATCCCAAGCACAAGGTTTCAGTGATCTTTTTACTGTCACCATAGTTTTGCCTTTTCTAGAATGTCATATAAGTGGAATCATGCTGTATGTAGCCTTTTCTAAACATGTTTATTCATTTTTAAGAGAGACAAAGAGAGGAGCGGGGCAAGATGGCAGAGAAGTAGGGAACTGCTTACATTGCACTCACCCGCATATATCACATGGAGAAGACCTAAAGACATAGGAACCCTTACAGAATCCAGGAGTTTGGGAGGAAAAGGAGACAGAGTCCACTGAGAAAAACTTTTAACGTGAGTGTGAACTGCGGAAGATAAAATCAGATGGGACCAAAGACAGAGAGGGACAGGGACGATCCCCCTCTGCGGGGATTTAGAGGGGAAAGAGAGAGGCCGAAACTGCTCAAGACACGGTCCCTGTCATTGGGGAACAGAAAAACCTCACCTGGGGAAACAAAGGGATCCTGTCTCCTGCTCTCCAGCTGACCCTAGGCGGGATGCACTCTTCCCAGGCTATCCCCTGGAACACAACTCCCTGAGCACCAACTCTACGTGGAAGGGTTACGTGGCAACGGCGCCTTTGTGCTTCTGGCTTGGCTGGATCCTTAGAGGAGAGGTTAAAGGCTTGAAATTGGGAGATTTGCCCGTGAGTTCATGTTTCGGGTGACGAGACACAGAGGGAGCCGGTTTCCCACTCTCCAGCTGACCCTAGGCAGGCTGCACTCGTCCCAGGCAACCCCTGGATGAAACTGCACCTCGCTCGCCAACCCGACCTGGAGGAGACAGGAGCAGCTGCTTCTGGCTCAATCCCCAGGGGGAAGGCAAGAGGCTTGGAACTGCCCTGAGGGGATTGCCTGAGAGTTTGTGTCTCCAGCAATTTCAGTGGGGTCCACGGACTGGGATCTGGAAACAAGGCCTGGCCTGGGATATAGAGCACGACCCACCTTGGCTGTGCCCCCGACACAGGGAGTTTACACACCCAAAAATGTGAGTTGCAGCGCTTGGTTTAAGAAGGGACTGGAGTGCCGCCACTCTTCTCCCCACAACTGCCAAGGCAGGACTTCCGCCTGATGCATTGGATCAAACCACTCCCATCACTGCTAGAGAGCTGCCTTCCTTCTTCTTCTTCTTTTTTTTTTTTTTTTTTTTTTTTTTTTTTTTTTCTNATGCCCATCCCTGCTAGAGAGTTGCCACCGTCTCCTCCTCCTCCTCCTCCTCCTCCTCCTTCTTCTTCTTCTTCACCAGAGCCAGGGCAAGACCAACATGGATGCACTGCCCTGATTAATTCTGGTCACTGGCTTGCTTAAACAGTCACATTTAATCCATTCTCTAGACGTAAATTCTACACCTACCTACCTTTTCATCTCTTTCTCTCTGGAGTAATCAGACTATATAGTTTCTCTGGATAACACCATTGTCTTTCTCTCACTTCTTCAACCATATTCCACACTTCACTTTTTGAAAAAAGCTTCTTACCCCTTCTGCCTGTACATTTCATTTCCAATATACCCTCATCCCCGCCCTGTCATCTCTCTCTTTCTCTATGTGCTTCAACCAGCACTGCATACAACCGGCTATTTCATTGAAGCTGGGAAATCTGGTTATATGCTTTAAACTGTTCTTTGTCTATTGGGTTTCTTCTTTTTTCCTTTTGTTTTCTTCTTTTTAACTTTTTAATGTATTTTTATTTTCTATTGTCCGCCTTCCCACATCACTCTTTTCTCTTTATTTTTTCGATTTCCCTTTCGGTTTGCATGTCTGTTGGATTTGTCTGTGCTTTTGTGTGCCTTTGTTCCCTCTGTGTTTGTCTCTGTTTTCTTCTCCAGGGCTACCAAAAGAAACAAGCCAAAGTACACATGGTGGAGAGTCCCAAATACTACTATGAGTAGGAAAATAAAATAACCAAGATCTCAACAAGAGAGACCAAGACATACCATTCAAAGAACACTTTATGAAAGGATAGGCCCTGGACAGTCAAAGAGCCTTCTTGGGTACATCAGTGCTCACAGGAGCAGAGAGCATAACAAGTTTTTAAAACTAACAAGAGATAGAAAGCTAACCAAAATGAAGAAACGAAAGAGCTCTCCTCCAAAGAAATTACAAGAAAAATTGACAGTGAAAGAAATGCTCAAACCAGATATAACCAGCATAACTGAACAAGATATTAGAACAATAATCATAAAATTAATCGCTGGGCTTGAAAAAAGCATGGAGGACATCAAAGAAACTATGGCTNATTCCTAAACACACACTCACTACCAAAATTCACACGGGAAGAAATAGAAAACCTGAACAGACCCATAACTCGTGAAGAAATCAAATCAGTTATCAAAAATCTCCCAACAAATAAAAGCCCTGGACATGATGGCTTCCCATGAGAATTCTACCAGACGTTTAAAACGGAATTAATACCAATTCTTATCAAGCTATTCCAAAAATAGAAATTGAAAATAAACTTCCAGACTCAATTTATGAAGCCAGCATCACTCTGATTCCCAAGCCAGACAGAGATCCAGCAAAAAAAGAGAACTACAGGCCAATATCCTTGATGAATACGGATGCAAAAATTCTCAACAAGATCCTTGCAAATCGAATCCAGCAGCATATCAAAAGAATCATCCACCAAGATCAAGTGGGATTCATTCCTGGGTTACAGGGCTGGTTCAACATTCGCAAATCAATCAATGTGATACATCATATCAATAAAAGAAAAGATAAAAACCATATGATCCTGTCAATAGATGCAGAAAAAGCATTTGACAAAATACAGCATCCCTTTTTAATAAAGACTCTAGAGAAAGTCGGGATAGAAGGAACCTACTTAAACATCATAAAAGCCATCTATGAGAAGCCTTCAGCTAACATCATCCTCAATGGAGAAAAACGGAGAGCTTTCCCCCTGAGATCAGGAACACGACAGGGATGTCCACTCTCACCACTGTTGTTTCACATAGTGCTGGAAGTCCTAGCATCAGACATCAGACAACAAAAAGAAATAAGAAGCATCAGAACTGGCAAGGAAGAAATCAAACTTTCACTTTTTCCAGACGACATGATACTTTACATAGAAAACCTGACAGACTTCACCAGAAGCCTACTAGAGCTGATCCATGATTTTAGCAAGGTTGCAGAAACGTACAGAAATCGGTTGCATTTTTATAAACCAACAATGAACCAAGAGAAAGAGAAATCAAGAAACTCATCCCATTCACAATTGCACAAAAAACCATAAAATACCTCGGAATAAACCTAACCAAGGA
>NW_027530543.1:60251-61951 GCF_008692635.1 Crocuta crocuta | reverse complement strand
AATGGATCAAGAAGATGTGGTTTATCTATACCATGGAATACTACATGGCAATGAGAAACAAATGAAATCTGGCCATGTGTAGCAACATGGATGGACCTTGAGGGTATTATGCTGAGCGAAATAAGTCAGGCAGAGAAGGACAAATACCATATATTTGCGTATGTTTGCAGGATTAGGAGGAACTTAATGGAGGACCATGGGGGAGAGGAAGTGGGGAAATGGTGGGGGATAGGGAGAGAGGCAAACCATGAGAGACTCTTGAATGCTGAGAACAAACTGAGGACTGATCGGTGTGAGGGGGGAGAGGGGAGATGGGCATGGAGGAGGGCACTTGTGGGGATGAGCACTGGGTTTTATATGGAAACCAACTGGACAATGAACTATTTGTAAAAAAAAAAAAAAGTGTGAAACAGAGAGAGACAGAGCACGAGCAGGAGAGGAGCAGAGAAAGAGGAAGACACAGACTCTGAAGCAAGCTCCAGGCTCTGAGCTATCAATAGAGTCCAATATGGGGCTTGAACTCACAAGCTGTGAGATCATGACCTGAGCCAAAGTCAGTATCTTAATTGACAGCCACCCGGGTGCCCCAGTATGTAGTTTTTTTTAGATTGGCTTCTTTCATTTAGAAACGTGCATTTAAGGTTTTTCCATGTATTCTCAAGGCTTGATTTCTCATTTCAATATTGAAGGATATTCCGTTTTCTAGATATACCACAGTTTAGTTTTATATTTACCTACTGAAGGACATCTTGGTAGCTTCCAAGTTTGAGCAATTCTGAATAAGGATGTTACAAATATCACATGCAGGATTTTGTGTAGGTATAATTTTTCAACTCCTCTGAGTAAATACCAAGCAGTTTGATTGCTGGATTGTATGATAAGAGTATGTTTAGTTTTATAAGGAACTGTCAAATCGTTTTCCAAAGTGGCTGTACCATTTTGAATTCCTACCAGTAATGAATGATAGCTGCTTTAATTCCACATTCTTGTCAGCATTTGGTGTTGTCAGTATTCAAAATTTTGGTCATTTTAATAGGCATGTAGAGGTATCTCAGTGTCTTAGTTTGCATTTCGTTGATGGCGTATGATGTGGAGCATCTTTTCATATGCTTATTTGCCATCCACGTGTATTCTTTGGTGATATGTCTGTTATGGTCATTGGCCAATTGTTAATTTTTAAAATTTTTTTTCAATTTATTTAACTTCAAGTTAGTTAACATACAGTGTAGTATTGGCTTCAGGGGTAGAAACAATTGATGAATCACTTACATATAACACCCAGTGCTCTTACCAACTCATACCAAGTACCCTCCTTAATTCCCATCACCCATTCAGCCCATCTCCCACCCTTCTCCCCTCCAGCAACCCTCAGTTTGTTCTCTGTCTTTAAGAGTCTCTTATAGTTTGTCTCCCTCTCTGTTTTTATCTAATTTGTTCTTCCCTTACCCTATGTTCATCTGTTTTATTTCTTAAATTTCACATATTAGTGAAATCATATGACACTTGTCTTTCTCTGACTTACTTCACTTACTATAATACATTCTAGTTTCATCCTCACTGTTTCAATTGGCAAGATTTCTTTCTCTCTTCCTTCCTTCCTTCCTTCCTTCCTTCCTTCCTTCCTTTATCACTGAGTAGTATTCCATTGTATTCCATATATATATTTACACACACACACACACACACACACCACACACACA
>NW_027530543.1:43184-60177 GCF_008692635.1 Crocuta crocuta | reverse complement strand
ATTCCAATACACACACACACACACACACACACACACCATCTTCTTTATCCATTCATCACTTGGTAGACATTTGGGCTCTTTCCATAATTTGGCTATTGCTGATAGCACTGCTATAAACTTTGGAGTGCATGTTCCCTCTGAATCAGCATTTTTCTATCCCTTGGATAAATACCAAATACTGCGATTGCTGGACCATACGGTAGGTCTATTGTTTATTTTTTGAGGGACCTCCATACTGTTTTCCAGAGTGGCTGTAGGAGTTTGCATTAGCACCATCAGAGCAAAAGTGTTCCCCTTTCTCTGCATCCTTGCCAACTTCTGTTGTTTCCTGACTTATCTTAGCCATTCTGACAAGTATGAGGTGGTATCTCATTGTGGTTTTGATTTGTATTTCCCCGATGATGAGTGATGTTGAGCATCTTTTCATGTTTCTATTACATATTTGAATATCTTTGGAAAAGTATTTATTCATGTCTTCTGCCCATTTCTTAACTCGATTATTTGTTTTTTGAGTGTTGAGTTTGATACATTCTTTATATATTTTGGATACTAACCCTTTATCTGGTGTCTTTTGGTTTTATTGGTTGTTTCCTTTGCTGTGTGGAAGCTTCTTATCTTGATGAGGTCCCAATAGCTCATTTTTGTTTTTAATTTCCTTGGTTTCGGAGATATGTCTAATAAGAAATTCCTTCAACTGACGTGGCCCATTTTTTAAATTTGTTTACTTATTGTTAAATTTTATAAGTTCTTTGTGTAGTTTTAATAACAGTCCTTCATAAAATGTATCTTTTGCAAATAACTATTCCCAGTTCTTGGCTTCTCTTCCCCTTAACAGTGTCTTTTGTAGAGTGAAGGTTTTTAATTTCAATGAAGTTCAGCTTGTCAATTATTTCTTTCATAGATTGTGCCTTTGATGTTATATCTAAAAAGTTATTGCTATACCAAAGATCATCTAGGTTTCCTCCCATGCTGTCTTCCAGGAGATTTACAGTTTTGTGTTTTACCAAACTTTATGAAGGACTGTTATTAAAACTACACAAAGAACTTTTAAAATTTAACAATAAGTAAACAAATTTAAAAAATGGGCCACGTCAGTTGAAGGAACTTCTTACTAGACATATCTCTGAAAGCAAGGAAAATAAAAACAAAAATGAGCTATTGGGACCTCATCAAGATAAGAAGCTTCCACACAGCAAAGGAAACAACCAATAAAACCAAAAGACACCAGATAAAGGGTTAGTATCCAAAATATATAAAGAATGTATCAAACTCAACACTCAAAAAACAAATAATTGAGTTAAGAAATGGGCAATCCATGATCCATTTTTAGGTAGTTTTTGTGGAAGGTGTAAGGTCTGCGTCCTGATGTATTTATTTTTTCTTTTAACTTGTAGATGTCCTGTTGTTCCAGCACCATTTGTTGAAAAGATTATCTTTGTTCCATTGTATTGTGTTTGTCAAAAATCAGTTAATTGTATTTATATGGCTTTATTTCTGGGCTCCCTATTCCATTCTATTGATCTATTTGTCTATTCTTTCACCAATAACACATTGTCTCAGTTACTGTAGCTTTACCGTAAGACTTTAAATTGAGTGGTGTCAGTCCTTCAACATTCTTCTTCTTTAGTACTGTGTTGGTTATTATCAATCTTTTTGCCTTTCTATGTAAATTTTAGGATGTTTGTCATTTCCACAAAATAACTTGCTGGGATTTTGATTGGGATTGCACTGAATCTATAATTCAAGTTGGAAAGAACGGACATCTTGATAGTATTGTATTTCTTTTTCATTCATTAGAATTCTATAGTTGTCTTTATATAGATCGTATACATATTTTGTAAAATCTATCCTTATATATTTCATTATTTGGGGGGTCCTAATGTAAATGGTATTGTTTCTCACTTTAAATTCTACTTATTCATTGCTGGTATACAGAAAGTGATTAACTTTTGTATATTAACCTTGTATCCTGCAACCTTGCTATAATTACTTGTTAGTTTCAAGAACTGTTCTGTCCACCCTTTCAGATTTTCTACTTACAATCCTGTCATCTGCAAACAAAGACTGTTTTGTTGCTTCCTTTCCAATCTGTATACCCTTTATTTCTTTTTATTACCTTATCATATTACCTGGAACTTCCAGTATTACTTAGGACTTCCAGTATTGAGAAGGAGTAATGAGAGGGGATATCATTGTCTTGCTTCTGATCTTAGTGAAAAAGTTTTGAGGTTCTTGCTATGAGGAAAGATGTTAGCTACAGTGTGTGTGTGTGTGTGTGTGTGTGTGTGTGTGTGTGTGTGTGTGTATGTATTCTTTATGAATATAAGGAAGTTCTCCTCTATTCCTAGTTTACAGAGTTTTTACCATTAGTGAATATTAGATATTGCCAAATGCTTTTTCTGTCTCTAATGATGTAATGATGTGCTTTTTCTCTTTTAACATATTGCTGTGATGGATTACAATAATTGAATTTCAAATGCTGAACCAATTTTGCATACCAGAATAAACCCCACTTGCTCACGGTGTATAATTCTTTTTATGAATTGTTTGATTTGATTTTGTAACATTTTCTTGTTGATTTTTACATCTATGTTCATGATAGATATTGATCTGTAATTTTCTTGTAATGCCTTTGTCTGATTTTGGTGTTAGGGAAACCCTGGCTTTATAAAATGAGATAGGAAGTATTCTCTGTGCTTCAATTTCTGGAGGAAATTGTAGCGAATTGGTATAATTTCTTTCTTCTTAGGTGTTTGGTAGAATCTACCATTAAAACCATCTAGGACTGGTGATTTCTTGTTTGGAAGGTTATTAATTTTTTTGTTAATGTTTTTTATTTATTTCTAGGAGAGAGAGAGAGAGAGAGACAGCGTGAGCAGGGAAGGGTCAGAGAGAGGGAGTCACAGACTGAAACAGGCTCCAGGCTCTGAGCTGGCAGTCAGCGCAGAGCCCGACGCGGGGCTCGAACCCACGAACCGCGAGATCATGACCTGAGCGAAAGTCGGACGCTTAACCGACTAAGCCACCCGGGCGCCCCTGGAAGGTTATGAATTCTTGATTAAGCTTCTTCAATAGACATAGGCCTATTCAGATTGTCTATTTCTTCTTGTGTGAAATTTATAGAAGTTGTCTTTAAAGGAATTGGTTTGTTTCATCTAGATTATTAAATTTGTGGGCATAGAGTTATTCATAATATTTCATTGTTATCTTTTTGATGTCCAATTAATCATTTGTATCTTTTTTCTTTTTTGCATAGTTAACATGGCTAGAAGTTTAGCAACTTTAGTGATCTTTTCAGAGAATCAACTTTCAGTTTTGTGGATTTTTAAAATTGATTTTCTGTTTTTGATTTCATAAATTTCTTCTTTAATTTTATTTATTTTCTTATCCTTTCTTTTTGTTATTTATTTTATTTTAACTCCAGTATAATTAACATACAGTGTTATATTAGTTTCAGATATAAAATATTGTTTTAATTTACTCTTCTTTTCCTAGTTTCCTAAGATAGAATCTTAGGTTATTTATTTTAGATATTTCTTCTTTTCTAATCTAATGATATAAAATTTTCTCTAAGTATTATTTTGACAACGTCCCATAAATTTTGATAATGTGTATGTTAATTTCTATTTAGTTAGAAATATTTAAATTCTCTCTTGAGAATTACTCTTTAACCCGTGTGTTGTTTAATCTCCTAGTATATTGGGCATTTCCAGTTACCTTTTGGTTATCAAATTTTACTTTTAATTCTATTGTGGTCTCAGAGTATACTCTGATTTCTATTCTTATGTTAATAATAATAATAATATTCTGGTTTCTTTTAGTATAACTGACAAGTAACCTTATTTAACTTTAAGGTGTAAAATGTGATAATTTGATACACATATATATTGTAAAATGTTTACCAAATTAGGTTAGTTAAAACATTTTTCACTTCATATAATTACCATTTTGTTATTGTTATGGTGAGAACATTAATGTTCTACTGTCATAGCAACTTCCAAGTATAAAATGCAGTATTGTTAAGTGTAGTTAGCATACTGCACTTTAGATCACTAAATTTGTTCTTATAATTAAGTTTATACATTTTAACCAACACCTCCAAGGATGGTTCAATATTTGAAAAATAATTTAACGTGATATACCACATTGATAAAATAAAGGATAAGAACCATATGACCCTCTCAATAGATGGAGAAAAAGCATTTGAAAAAGTACAGCATGTATTCTTGATAGAAACCATCAACAAAGTAGGGATAGAGGGAACATACCTCAACATCATAAAGACCATATGCAAAAACCAAACCAAAACAAAACAAAAACCATAGTGTACTGAAAATCGAGTGTTTCATAATGACACCTGCAGATCTGGTGAAAAATAGGACGAGGCTTACTTTTTACCCCCTTTCTTCCTTCCTTCCTTCCTTCCTTCCTTCCTTCCTTCCTTCCTTCCTTCCTTCCTTCCTCCCTCCCTCCCTTCCTTCCTTCCTCCCTCCTCCTCTTCCTCCTTCTCCTCCTCCTCGTTTGTTTTGGAATCAGGCTCATAGTTTCTTGTTTGTTTGTTCCCTATAGTTAGTCACTTATGGTTTGCCTCTCCCCCTCCTTTTTATGTTCCTTCCCCTATATTCATCTGTTTTGTTTCTTAAGTTCCACATATTATTGAAATCATGTGGTATTTGTCTAGGATGGGTCATGGTGTTGACCTATTTTTGTTGATTTTGAGTCAACCTGCTTTTCGATTTTGAGTAGAATTCTCTTGTTGATCTTCTGCTTAGATGACCTGTCCATTGCTGTTGATCTTCTGTTTAGAAAAGTGGGCTGTAAGTGAGCTATTAGTGTCCATTGCTTTAAGTGGGCTGTTAAAATCCCCTATTATTGCATTATTATGAATGGGGTTCATTCTGTTTGGTATTAATTGTTTTATATATTTGGGTGCTTGCAAATGGGAACATAAATATTTACAAGTGTTAGAGTTCTTGTTAAATAGGTCCCTTTATTATGACATATTTATTATGATTTAATGCCCTTCTTCATTTCTTGTTACAGTCTTAGGATTAAAATCTAGTTTGCCTGATATAACTATGATACTCTGACATCCATTCGCATGATAAATTGTTCTCCATCCCCTCACTTTCAATCTGCAGGTGACCTTATATCTAAAATGAGTCTCTTGTAGGCATCATATGGATACTTTTTTTTGTCTTTAATTCATTCTGATACCCTATGTCTTTTTATTGGAGCATTTAGTCCATTTATGTTCAGAGTGATTTATTGATAGATACAAATTTAGTGCCATTGTATTGCCGGTAGAGTTGTTTCTGGAGATGTTTTCTGTTCCATTCTAGTCTTTGTTGCTTTTGATATTTCTTTCCCACTCAAAGAGTTCCCTTCAAGATTTCTTGCATGGCTGCTTTAGTGGCTATGATGTCCTTCAGTTTTTGTTTGCCTGTGAAACTCTATCTCTCTTTCTCTTCTGAATGACACTCTTGCTGAATAAAGTATTCTTGGCTGCATATTTTCCCCCTTCAACGTGTTGAATACATCATGCCACAATCTTCCTGCCTGTCAAATTTCTTAGATCTGCTGATACTCTTATTTATCTTCCATTGTAAGTTAGAGATTTTTTTTCCCCTTGCTGCTTTTAGGACTCTTGCCTTTTCTCTATATTTTGCAAATTTTACTATGATAAATCCAGGTGTCGGCCTGGTTTTGTTGATTTTCGTAAGAGTTCTCTGTGCCTAGTGGATTTGGATGTCTGTTTCCCAAGTTTAGGCAAGTTTTCAGCTCTAATTTGCTCAAATAAATGTTTCTCCCCCTTTTCCCTCTCTTCTTCTGGGAATCCTATGATACAGACGTTATTATGCTTTATGGAATCAGTGAGTTCCCTAAATCTACCTACACGATCCAATATTTTCTTTCCCTCTTCTTTTCAGCTTCATCTCCACCCACCCACCCCCATACTTTTATCTTCTTTATCAGTGATTCATTCCTCTTCTTCCATCCTTGTGGTCATTACATTCATCTTTGCATCTTGAATATAGCATTTTTGGGGCACCTGGGTGGCTTAGTCGGTTAAGCGTCTGACTTTCGCTTAGGTCATGATCTCGCGGTTAGTGGGTTCGAGCCCCGTGTCAGGCTCTGTGCAGACAGACAGCTCAGAGCCTGGAGCCTGTTTCAGAGTCTGTGATTCCCTCTCTCTCTGACCCTCCCTTGCTCACGCTGTCTCTCTCTCTCTCTCTCTCCTAGAAATAAAATAAAACATTAAAAAATTTGAATATAGCATTTTTTATTTCATCCTCAGTAAATTTTAGGTCTTTTATCTCTGTAGTATGGGACTCCTTCGTGTCTTCTATACTATTCTCAAGCTCAGCTAGTATCCTTATGATTTTTGTTTTAAATTCTATATCAGGCGTATTACATCTGTTTTATTAGATCTCTTGTTGTGTCTTCTCCTGTTCTGTCTTTTGGAATATTTTTCTCAGTCTTGGCATTTTGTCTAGGGTCTTTATCTTCTCTGTTAGAATGGATGCTGTTTCCTGCTCTTGAAATAATTACTTAATTAAGAAGTCATATATTGTCCAGGGCCTGGTGCGTCAGGAAGTGTTCCTGGTGTAGACTCTTTGCACCCTGCTGTTGTGTTTTGGCTGCTCTTTTCCTCAGGTCCAACTTTCTCCATGCCTACAGTGGACAGTGTTTGGACACTATCCAGTGTGTGGTGAGTTTTAACTAGGTGTGCTTTGGTCAGCTTATAAAAAGAGGNATAAACTATTTGAAAAAAAAAAAAAAAAAAGAAAAAAAAGAAAAAAAAAAGCCAGATCCTATTTCCACCTGAACTGAAGCTTTGCAGCACTCTACAATCAGTGGGCTTGATGCCTGTGTTTCTGGGAGGGGGTTGTTCTGGTTTTCTGAGGAAGGGGTACTCTGTTGCTCTGGCTGTCAGGCACCTTTGCCATAGTAAAAAAAGCACTTTCAGGGCATGGGTGGTGGTCAGGACTTGGTTTAAGTGACTCAAGCCTCCACTGTGGTTGCTGTGCTGTTCACTGAAATCCATTCATGCTCATATACCAGGGATTTTTAAAAATGGCACTATCGCACTCATCCCTGAGAGAAGATTTTACACCTGCTGCTGTCCAGGAAGTCCCCAGAGAAGAGCAAAAAAAAAAAAAAATCTTTCCTTGTATGTCCCAGGCATCTCTAAGAACCCTGCCTTCACTCTGTTTGTTTCTGGGCTGCCTGCCCACCCCACAGTGCAGTGCTTCCATGATTTATCTCAGGAACCCTTACTGAGTTCCAAAACTCCAAATTTTAGGGACCTGACATGACACAGACACACAGTGATCCTCCAAGGGAGGGTCCTCTGTAGCTGGTGCCTATTTATGCCAGAAGGGCAGTCACAAAAATGCACAAGGGCTTGGAGTTTATAGTAAAGTGCAGCAAAATGCCAGCATCCAGGCTAGCTCTACCTTCAGCAGGTTTCTCTGTCTCTATGCTAATGAAAGGGGCAGTGCAAGGGTGCCATCTCTTTTGTCTCCTCAGAGGCAGTGTCACCTTTCCCAAATGCAGTCCAAAAAGAGGAACTGTCTCTTGTTGTGCGACATAAGGGATCCTTAGACCATGTTGTCCACTCCCAGGCTTCTTTCCCCCTTCTCCACAGGAGTACTGCTATACCCATCAGCCTCCACAGCTGACACAAGGCAGACTTCTAAAACTTGTCTTTGAGATCCACTGCTTATAAAAACTCATGATAAATAGTCCCTCTCATTTTCCCAGTCAATGTTTTTGAGGAAGTGTTCTTGTGCATTCCCCTGTGTGCTGCTCTCTTTCCTCTCTCCACGATTAGGGCTCCCTCCTCTCCACAATACCAAGGATTCTTTCTCCCTGTAATCACGTCTCCATGTTTCCTACCTTAGATAATATGGCCTCTTTTCTCCCTCTATTTTTGTAGTTTCTTCTCTCAGTCCTCAGATCGATTTCTTGGGTATTCAGAATGATTTGCTATTTATCTATGTTCAAGGGATGATGTAAACATAGTATCCTCCTACAACTCTGCCATCCTAACCCTCTACCTGGGGAGGTCTTTTTTATAAAATTTTTTATATATTATTTTATTGTTGAGAGAGGGAGACAGAGTGTGAACTGGGGAGGGCCAGACAGAGAGGGGGACACAGAATGCAAAGCAGGCTCCAGGTACTGAGCTGTCACCACAGAAGCCAATGTGAAACTCAACCCCACAAACCTCGAGATCATGATCTGAGCCGAAGCCGGATGCTTGACCGACTGAGCCACCCAGGCGCCCCTGGTTTTTCATTTTTTAATGTAGACATTCACTGCTAAAAATTTCAACACTCCTTTTACTGCATCCCATAAGTTTTAGTACATTTTGTTTCCATTTTCATTTGTTTCAAGAAATTTTTAATTTCCTTTTAGATTTCATTTTGACCCTTTGGTTGATCAAGATTGTGTTACTGAAATTATACATATTATTGGAATTTCTAGTTTTTGTCCTGTAATTGATTTTTAGTTTAAAATTTTTAATGTTTCTTTGTTTGTTTTTAAATATAGACTCTTTTTTATAGTTTATTGTCAAGTTGGTTTCCATACAACACCCAGTGTTCATCTCAAGTGACCTCCTCCATGCCCATCATCCCCCTTCCCTCTCCCCCACCCCCATCAGCCCTCAGTTTCTTCTTAGCATTCAAGAGTCTCTCATGGTTTGACTCCCTCCCTCTCCCCAACTATTTTTTCCCCTTCTTCTCCCCCATGGTCCTCTGAAATGTTCCTCCTAATCAATCTATATGTGCAAACATATGGTATCTGTCCTTCTCTGCCTGACTTATTTCACTCAGTAAAACACCCTCAAGGTCCATCCATGTTGCTACACATGGCCAAATTTCATTCTTTCTCATTGCCATGTAGTATTCCATTGTATAGATAAACCACATCTTCTTGATCCATTCGTCCGTTAATGGACACTTAGGCTCTTTCCATATTTTGGCTATTGTTGAGAGTGCTGCTATGAACATTGGGGTACACAGGCACCTATGCATCAGCACTCTTGTGTCCCTTGGACAAATTCCTAGCAGTGCTATTGCTGGGTCATAGGGGAGTTCTATTGTTAATTTTTTGAGGAACCTCTACACTGTTTTCCAGAAGGGCTGCACCAGTTTACATTCCCACCAACAGTGTAGGAGGGTGCCCGTTTCTCCACATCCTCGCCAGCAACTAGAATCTCCAGATTTATTCATTTTAGTAACTCTGACCGGCGTGCAGTGGTATCTCAGTGTGGTTGTGATTTGTATTTCTCTGATGATGAGGGACGCTGAGTATTGTTTCATGTTTCTGTAGGCCATTTGGATGTCCTCTTAGAAGTGTCTGTTCATGTCTTCTACCCATTTCTTCACTAGATTATTTGTTTTTCATGTGAGGAGTTTGGTGGGATCCTTATAGATTTTGGATACTAGNACATATGATATCTGTCCTTCTCTGCCTGACTTATTTCACTCAGTAAAACACCCTCAAGGTCCATCCATGTTGCTACACATGGCCAAATTTCATTCTTTCTCATTGCCATGTAGTATTCCATTGTATAGATAAACCACATCTTCTTGATCCATTCGTCCGTTAATGGACACTTAGGCTCTTTCCATATTTTGGCTATTGTTGAGAGTGCTGCTATGAACATTGGGGTACACAGGCACCTATGCATCAGCACTCTTGTGTCCCTTGGACAAATTCCTAGCAGTGCTACCGCTGGGTCATAGGGGAGTTCTATTGTTAATTTTTTGAGGAACCTCTACACTGTTTTCCAGAAGGGCTGCACCAGTTTACATTCCCACCAACAGTGTAGGAGGGTGCCCGTTTCTCCACATCCTCGCCAGCAACTAGAATCTCCAGATTTATTCATTTTAGTAACTCTGACCGGCGTGCAGTGGTATCTCAGTGTGGTTGTGATTTGTATTTCTCTGATGATGAGGGACGCTGAGTATTGTTTCATGTTTCTGTAGGCCATTTGGATGTCCTCTTAGAAGTGTCTGTTCATGTCTTCTACCCATTTCTTCACTAGATTATTTGTTTTTCATGTGAGGAGTTTGGTGGGATCCTTATAGATTTTGGATACTAGCCCTTTATCTGATATGTCATGTGCAACTATCTTTTCCCATTCTGAAAGTTGCCTATTAGTTTTATAGATCATTTCCTTTGTCATGCAGAAGATATTATCTTGATGAGGTCCCAGTAATTCATTTTTGCTCTTCATTCCCTTGCCTTTGGGGATGTGTCAAGTAAGAGATTGCTGCGGTGGAGGTCGAGGAGGTTGTTTCCTGCTTTCTCCTCTAGGATTTTGATGGTTTCCTGTCTCACATTCAGGTCCTTTATCCATTTTGAGTATATTTATGTGTATGGTGTGAGAAAATGATCTAGTTTAATTCTTATGCACGTTGCTGTCCAGTTCTCCCAGTACCATCTGATAAAGAGGCTGTCTTTTTTCCATTGGATACTCTTTCCTACTTTGTCAAAGATTAGTTGGCCATACATTTGTGAGTCCAATTCTGACTTCTATGTTATATTCTATTGGTCTATGTGTCTGTTTTTGTGCCAATACCATACTGTCTTCAACATTACAGCTCTGTAGTAGAGGCTAAANTGCTGCTGGATTCGATTTGCAAGGATCTTGTTGAGAATTTTTGCATCCGTATTCATCAAGGATATTGGCCTGTAGTTCTCTTTTTTTGCTGGATCTCTGTCTGGCTTGGGAATCAGAGTGATGCTGGCTTCATAAAATGAGTCCAGGAGTTTTCCTTCGATTTCTATTTTTTGGAGTAGGTTGAGAAGAATTGGTATTAATTCTTTTTTAAATGTCTGGTCGAATTTCCCCAGGGAAGCCATCTGGCCAAGGGCTCTTATTTTTTTGGGAGATTTTTGATAACTGATTCGATTTCTTCACTAATTATGGGTCTTTTCATATTTTCTATCTCTTCCTGTTTGAATTTTGGTAGTACGTGCGTGTTTAGAAATTTGTCCATTTCTTCTAAATTGTCTGNGCTAAGTTTATTCCTAGGTATTTTATGGTTTTTTGTACAATTGTGAATAGAATCAGTTTCTTGATTTCTCTTATTGTTGCTTCATTGTTGGTGTATAAGAATGCAACTTATTTCTGTATGTTGATTTTGTACCCTGCTATTTTGCTGAATTCATAGATCAGTTCTAGTTGGCTTCTGGTGGAGTCTGTCGGGTTTTCTATGTAGAGTAACATGTCATCTGTGAAAAGTGAAAGTTTGACTTTTTCTTTGCCAATTGAGATGCCTCTTATTTCCTTTTGTTGTCTGATGGCTGATGCTAGGAATTCCAGCACTATTTTAAACAATAGTAGTGAGAGTGGACATCCCTGTCGTGTTCCTGATCTCAGGGGGAATGTTCTCAATTTTTAGTCATTGAGTATGATGTTAGCTGAGGGCTTCTCATAGATGGGTTATATGATGTTTAAGTAATTTCTTTCTATCCTGACTTTCTCGACGATTTTATTAAGAAAGGATGCTGTATTTTGTCAAAAGCTTTTTCTGCATCTATCGACAGGATCATATGATTTTTATCTTTTGTTTTGTTGATGTGATGTATCACACTGATTGATTTGTGAATGTTGAACCAGCCCTGTAACCCAGGAATGAATCCCACTTGATCATGGTGGATAATTCTTTTTATGTGCTGCTGGATTAGATATGCAAGTATCTTGCTGAGGATTTTTGCATCTGTATTCATCAAGGATATTGTCCTGTAGCTCTCTTTTTTTGCTGGATCTCTGTATGACTCAGGAATCAGTGATGCTGGCTTTGTAAAGTGAGTCCAGAAGCTTTCCTTCCATTTCTATCTTTTGGAGTAGCTTGAGAAGAATGGGTATTAATTCTGTTTTAAATGTCTGGTCGAATTTCCCCAGGGAAGCCATCTGGCCAAGGGCTCTTATTTTTTTGGGAGATTTTTGATAACTGATTCGATTTCTTCACTAATTATGGGTCTTTTCATATTTTCTATCTCTTCCTGTTTGAATTTTGGTAGTACGTGCGTGTTTAGAAATTTGTCCATTTCTTCTAAATTGTCTGGTTTGTTGGCACATAATTTTTCATAGTATTCCCTGATAATTGCTTGTATTTCTGAGGGATTCATTGTAATAAGTCCATTTTCTTTCATGATTTTGTCTATTTGGGTGCTCTCTTTTCTTTTTGAGAAGCTTGGCTAGAGGTTTGTCAATTTTGTTTATTTTTTCAAAAAACCAACTCTTGGGTTTATTGATCTGTTCAAATGTTTTTTTTTTAATTCCATATTGTTTATTTCTGTCCTGACTTTTATTATTTCTCTTCTCCTGATGGGATTGGTGTGCTCTTGTTGCTCTCCCTTCAGTTCCTTAGGTCCTCTGTTAGATTTTGTACTTGCACTTTTTCTAATTTCTTAAATAACGCCTGTAGTGCAATGTACTTTCCTTTTAGGACTGCCTTTGCCATTTCCNGGAATTCCAGCACTATTTTAAACAATAGTAGTGAGAGTGGACATCCCTGTCGTGTTCCTGATCTCAGGGGGAATGTTCTCAATTTTTAGTCATTGAGTATGATGTTAGCTGAGGGCTTCTCATAGATGGGTTATATGATGTTTAAGTAATTTCTTTCTATCCTGACTTTCTCGACGANTTTCCGATGGAGTTTGGATTGTTGTATTTTCATTTTCATTTGTTTCCATATATTTTTAAATTTCTTCTCTAACAGCCTAATTGCTCCATTCATTCTTTAGTAGTGTGTTTTTTAACCTCCATGTTTTTGGAGTTTTTCCAGTCTTTTTCCTGTGGTTGATTTAAGTTTCATAGCATTGTGATCTGAAAGTGTGTTCAGTAAGATCTCAATTCTTTTATATTTATGAGGGTTACTTTATGTCCCAGTATGTGATCTATCTTGGAGAATGTGCCATGAGCATTTGAGAAGAAAGTGAATTCCATGGCTTCAGCATGTAGAANTTGATCATGGTGGATAATTCTTTTTATGTGCTGCTGGATTAGATATGCAAGTATCTTGCTGAGGATTTTTGCATCTGTATTCATCAAGGATATTGTCCTGTAGCTCTCTTTTTTTGCTGGATCTCTGTATGACTCAGGAATCAGTGATGCTGGCTTTGTAAAGTGAGTCCAGAAGCTTTCCTTCCATTTCTATCTTTTGGAGTAGCTTGAGAAGAATGGGTATTAATTCTGTTTTAAATGTCTGGTCGAATTTCCCCAGGGAAGCCATCTGGCCAAGGGCTCTTATTTTTTTGGGAGATTTTTGATAACTGATTCGATTTCTTCACTAATTATGGGTCTTTTCATATTTTCTATCTCTTCCTGTTTGAATTTTGGTAGTACGTGCGTGTTTAGAAATTTGTCCATTTCTTCTAAATTGTCTGGTTTGTTGGCACATAATTTTTCATAGTATTCCCTGATAATTGCTTGTATTTCTGAGGGATTCATTGTAATAAGTCCATTTTCTTTCATGATTTTGTCTATTTGGGTGCTCTCTTTTCTTTTTGAGAAGCTTGGCTAGAGGTTTGTCAATTTTGTTTATTTTTTCAAAAAACCAACTCTTGGGTTTATTGATCTGTTCAAATGTTTTTTTTTTAATTCCATATTGTTTATTTCTGTCCTGACTTTTATTATTTCTCTTCTCCTGATGGGATTGGTGTGCTCTTGTTGCTCTCCCTTCAGTTCCTTAGGTCCTCTGTTAGATTTTGTACTTGCACTTTTTCTAATTTCTTAAATAACGCCTGTAGTGCAATGTACTTTCCTTTTAGGACTGCCTTTGCCATTTCCGATGGAGTTTGGATTGTTGTATTTTCATTTTCATTTGTTTCCATATATTTTTAAATTTCTTCTCTAACAGCCTAATTGCTCCATTCATTCTTTAGTAGTGTGTTTTTTAACCTCCATGTTTTTGGAGTTTTTCCAGTCTTTTTCCTGTGGTTGATTTAAGTTTCATAGCATTGTGATCTGAAAGTGTGTTCAGTAAGATCTCAATTCTTTTATATTTATGAGGGTTACTTTATGTCCCAGTATGTGATCTATCTTGGAGAATGTGCCATGAGCATTTGAGAAGAAAGTGAATTCCATGGCTTCAGCATGTAGAATTCTATATATATCTGTCAAATCCATCTGGTCCAATGTGTCATTCAAGTCCATTGTTTCTTTAGTGATTTTCCGTCTAGTTGATCTGTCCATTGCTGTAGTTGGAGTATTAAAGTCTCTTCCTATTGGCATATTCTTGTCCATAAGATTGTTTCTGTTTGTGATTAATTGTTTATGTATTAGGGTACCTCTGTAATCGGTGGGTAGACATTTATAATTGTTAGCTCTTCCTGATGGATAGACCCTGTAATTATTATATAATGCCCTTCTTCATCTCTTGTTATTGTCTTTAACTTAAATTCCAGTTTGTCAGATATAAGTATAGCTACTCCAGCTTTTTTTTTTCCAGTAGCATGATAGATATTTCTCCATCCCCTTTCTTTCAATCTGAAGGTGTCTTCCAGTCTAAAATGAGTTTCTTCTAGACAGAAAATAGATGGATTTTGTTTAATTATCCATTCTGGTACCATGCGTCTTTTGATTGGAGCATGTAGTCCATTTACATTCAGTGTTATTATTGAAACATATGGGTTTAGAGTCATTGTTTCCTTTGTGGGATTAATGCTTGTGGGGGTGTCCCTAGTATTTTGTGTTCCTTGCAACATTTCCCTCAGAGAGTCCCATCTCAGGATTTCTTGTAAGAGTGGTTTAGTGGTGGGGCGCCTGTGTGGCTTAGTTGGTTAAGCGTCCAACTTTCGCTTAGGTCATGATCTCGCGGTTCGTGGGTTTGAGCCCCGCGTCGGGCTCTGTGCTGACTGCCAGCTCAGAGCCTGGAGCCTGTTTCAGTCTGTGACTCCCTCCCTCTCTGACCCTCCCCTGTTCATGCTGTCTCTCACTCTCTCTCCTAGAAATAAATAAAACATTAAAAAAAAAAAGACTGGTTTAGTGGTGATGAATTCTTTCAATGTTTGTTTATTTGGGAAGACTATATCTCTCCTTCTATTCTGAATGACAGGCTTGCTGGATAGAGGATTCTTGGCTGCTTACTTTTCATGTTCATCACATTGAAGACTTCCTGCAAAGTTTCAGTAGATACTTCTGTAAATACTCTGATAGGTTCCTTTTTGTGTGTTAGGGCCCTTTTGTCGCTAGCTGCTTTCAGAATTCTCTTTGTCTTTTTATTTTGCCAGTTTCATCATGATATGTTGTGCAGAAGATCAATTCAAGTTACATCTGAGGGGAATTTTCTGTGCCTCTTGGATTTCAATGTCTGTTTCCTTCCCCAGTTTGGGCAAGTTCTCTGCTGTATTTTTTCAAGGACTAGTTCATCGCCTTTCCCTCTCTCTTCCTCTTCTGGAATTCCTATAATATGAATATTGTTCCATTTGATTCTATCTCTCAGCTCTCGAACTCTCCTTTCATATTCCTGGATCTTTTTGTCTCTCCTTTTCTCAGCTTCCTCTTTTTCTTTAATTGTGTTTTCTAATTTACCTATTCCCCTCCCTGCCTCTTCAATTTGTGCATTGGTTGCCTCCATTTCATTATGCATCTCATTTATAGCACTTTTTAATTCATTACTACTATTTTTAAATTTTTTAAATTTTTTTATTTCTAGGAGAGAGAGAGAGAGAGAGAGCGTGAGCAGGGGAGGGTCAGAGAGAGAAGGAGTCACAGACTGAAACAGGCTCCAGGCTCTGAGCTGGCAGTCAGCACAGAGCCCGACGCGGGGCTCGAACCCATGAACCGCGAGATCATGACCTAAGCGAAAGTTGGACGCTTAACCGATTAAGCCACCCAGGCGCCCCTCATTACTACTAGTTTTAAGCTCCATAATCTTTGTAGCAATGGTTTCTCTGATGTCTTCCATGTATTTTTCAAGCTCAGCGATTAATTTTATGACTTTTGTTCTAAATTCTTGTTCAGTTATGTTGCTTATATCTGTTTTGAGCAGTTCTTTAGCTGTCAGTTCNAACAGGGGAGGGTCAGAGAGAGAGGGAGACATGGAATCAGAAGCAGCCTCCAGGCTTGGAGCTAGCTGACAGCACAGAGCCCCATGCGGGGCTCGAACCCACAAACCTTGATATCGTGACCTGAGCTGAAGTCAGACGCTTAACTGACTGAGCCACTCAGGCGCCGCACTGGAATTTCTTTAGAGGCGAGTTCTTCTGTTTTGTTATTTTGGCTAGCTTTCTGTCTCTTGTTAGTTTTAAAAGCTTGCTATGCACTCTGCATCTGCGAGTACTGCTGTATTATTGAAGGCTCTTTGACTGTCCAGGGCCTGTCCATTCAGAAAGTGTTCTTAGAATGGTGTCCTTTGGTCTCTTTTGTTGAGACTTTTTTTTTTTAATTTCCCTACTCATAGTGGTGTTTGGGACTCTGCATTATGTGTACTTTGGCTTGTTTCTTGAGGTAGCTTAAGCAGAAATGCTGCAGGAGAAACCACCACTGACACCAGGGCTCCATCCAACCGTCCATCCATATAGTTGACAAATCGCTGGAGGCCTGGGACAGGCAAGACTGAGTGGAAATCCCAGGGAGGCTCCCACCCTGTGGTGAGAGGTACTGTAGCAGGGAGCCCTGCCAAGTTCTTACAGGGAAGATCAGAGAAAAATCTCCTCCTGCTTCTGCTGTCATGTCTTTTCTTAAAAAGTTTGTATATGGGGGCGCCTGGGTGGCTCAGTTGGTTGAGCGTCCGACTTCGGCTCAGGTCATGATCTCACAATTTGTGGGTTTGAGCCCCGCGTTGGGCTCTGTGCTGACAGCTACCTCGGAGCCTGGAGCCTGCTTCAGATTGTGTTTCTCCTTCTCCCTGTGACCCTCCCTTGCTCACGCTATCTCCCTTTCTTGAAAGAAAGTCAACATTAAAAAATTAAAAATTAAAAAAAAAATTATGTATATTTTTGAGAAGGGGGCGGGGGACAGAGA
>NW_027530543.1:42878-43067 GCF_008692635.1 Crocuta crocuta | reverse complement strand
TTGCTTGTTGATGGACAATTTTTTAATTTTGATGAAGTCAAATTTATCTATTTTTTATTTTTTACTGTGTATTTGGTGTTATATACAATAAATAATTTCCATATCCACCACAATGGAACTTTCCCCATATATTTTTAACTTGATTATTGTGCAGATGGATATCCAGTTTTTCAGCACCACCTGGAGAGA
>NW_027530543.1:42442-42845 GCF_008692635.1 Crocuta crocuta | reverse complement strand
AGCACCACCTGTAGAAAAAGACTGTTCTTTCTATATTGAATGACCATAGCACTACTGTTGAAAATTATTTATTTGACCATACATATGTAAGTTTGTTTCTGGACACTATTTTATTCCACTGTTGTATATGCCTATCTTTACACCACATTGTTTCTATTACTGTAGTTTTCTATAAGTTATGAAATCAGGAAGTGTGAGATATCCAGTTTTGTTTTTCTTTTTCAAGATGGTTCTCTTTATTTGAGGATTCTTGAAATTCTTTACGAATTTTTGGATGGATTTTTTTCTCTTTGTGCAAAAAATGCCTCGGGAATTTTGATAGGAATTGCATTGAATCTGTAGATTACTTTGGACAATACTAACATTTATTAAATGTTAAAATTAAAATGTTAATTTTATTAAA
>NW_027530543.1:33403-42259 GCF_008692635.1 Crocuta crocuta | reverse complement strand
TTTTAGTTTTCAGTGTACTTTTATTTTGCCTCCTTTATTAAATTAATTCTATTTATTTTATTATTATAATGCTCTTGTAAATGGAATTCCTCTCTGGAATGTAATGGAAATGTAATGGAAATTACATTTCTCATTGTTCATTATTAGCACATAGAAATGCAACTGATAGTTGCATTGTAGATTTTGTATTCTGCAACTTCACTGAGTTCACTTATCATTTCTAACACTTTTATGTATTTTATAACTTTACGTATTTAAACATAGATAACATAATTTTACCTCTTTTTTTCCAATTTGGAGCCTACTTATTTCTTTCAATTGTGTTATTGTTCTGACTAGGATTTCCAGTATTATGTTGAGTGGAAATGTCATAAGGAGACATTATTGTCTTGTTTCTGATTTAAAAGAAAAGTTCTCACAGTTCAGTATTATGTTGGATGGGGATTTTTCACATATGGATTTAATTTTTTTTAATTTTTAAACTTGCATCCACGTTAGTTAACATATAGTGCTATAATGATTTCNACAAATCTCAATATGTTCTCTATATTTGAGTCTTTTGTTTTGTCCCCTCCTTGTTTTTTTTATTATTATTTTTGCTTCCCTTCCCTTACGTTCATCTGTTTTTTATCTTAAAATTCCTCATATGAGTGAATTCTTTCTCTCACTGACTAATTTCGTGTAGCATAATACCCTCTATTTCCATCCACATAGTTGCTAATGGCAAGATTTCATTCTTTTTGATTGCTGAGTAATATTCCATTGTATGTATGTATATATGTATGTATGTATGTATGTATGTATATGTATGTATCTATACACACACACACACACCTCTATCTACTTATCATTCCATGGACATTGGCTCTTTCCATGATATGGTTGTTGTTGATAATGCTGCTAGAAACATCAGGGTAGATGTGCCCTCTTTGAGCATTTTTGTAACATTTGGGTAAATACCTAGTAGTGCAATTGCTGGGTCGCAAGGTAGTTCTATTTTTAAGATTTTTAGAAAGCTCCATATTGCTTTCCAGAGTAGCTGAACCAGTTTGCATTCCCACCAAAAGTGCAAGACCAACATCTGTTGTTTCCTGTGTTGTTAATTTTACCCGTTCTGATAGGTATAAGGTGATATCTCATTGTGGTTATATTTCCCTGATGAGGAGTGATGACGATCATATTTTCACGTGTATATTGGCTATATGGGTTCATTTTTTGATGAAAATGACTATTCATGTCTGTCTTCTGCCCATTTCTAACTCAATTATTTATTTTTTTCTGTGTTGAGTATTATAAGTTCTTTATAGATTCTAAATACTAATTATTTATTAGTTTGTATTATTATAATTTGCAAATATCTTTTCCCATTCCGTAGGCTGCCTCTTGGTTTTGTTGATTGTTTAATTCACTGTGAAGAAGCCTTTTATCTTGATAAAGACCTGCTAGTTCATTTTTGCTATTGTTTCCTTGCCTCCAAAGACATGTTTAGTAAGAAGTTGGTATGGCTGATATCAAAGAAGATGCTGCCTCTGTTCTCCTCTAGGATTTTGATAGTTTCCTGTCTCACATTTATGTCTTTCATCTATTGTAAATTCATTTTTGTGTATGGTGTATGAAAGTGGTCCAGTTTCATTCTACTGCACGTTGCTCTCTAGTTTTCTCAACACCATTTGTTGAAGAAGCTACATTTTTCCCATTGGATGGATATTCCTTTCTGCTTTGTCAAAGATGAGTTGACCATATAGTTTTGGGTCAATTTCTGGGTTTTCTAGTCTATTTCATCGATCTATGTGTCTGTTTTTCTGCGAATAGCATACTGTCTTTATCACTGCAGCTTTGAATATAGTTTGAAGTCTAGAACTGTGATGCTTCCAGCTCTATTTTTATTTTTCAAGATACTTTGGCTCCCAGGGTCTTTTGTGGTTCTGTTCAACTTTCAGGATTGTTTTGTTCTACCTGTGTGAAAAATCCTATTGACATTTCAATAGAGACTGCATTAAACTTGTAGATGGCTTTGAGTAATATAGACATTTAATAATGTTTTGGGGAACCTGGGTGGCTCAGTCGGCTAAGCGTCCAACTTTGGCTCAGGTCATGATCTCACGTTCGTGGGTTCGAGCCCCATGTTGGGCTCTATGCTGACAGCTAGCTCAGAGCCTGAAGCCTGCTTCAGATTCTATGTCTCTCTCACTCTCTGACCCTCCCCTGCTTGCTCTCTCTCTCTCTCTCTCTCAAAATAAATAAAGCATTAAACAAATTAAAAATAAATAAATAAAAATGTTTCTTCTTCCAATCCATGATCATGGAAAACTTCTATTTCTTTGTGTGTGTTCTTTTCAATTTATTTCATAAGTTTTCTATAGTTTTCAGAGTATAAATCTTTTACCCCCTTTGTTAGGTTTATTCTTAGTTATCTTACAGTTTTTGGTGCAATTGTAAATGAGATTCATTCCTCGATTTTTCGCTCTGGTGCTTTATTATTGGTATATAGAAATGCAGCAGATTTCTGTACATTTATTTATATCCTGTGTCTTCGCTGAATTTATGTATCAGTTCTANTGTTTAAGTTTGAATTCTTCCTTGGTGATTTTGGATGCTATTTGTTTCTTTTTGTTGTCTGATTTTTGAGGCTAGGACTTACAGTACTATGTTAAATAACAGTGGTGAGAGGAGACATCCCTGTTTTGTACCTGACTATAGAGGAAAAGTTCTCAGTTTTTCCTTATTGAGGATGATAGTACCTGAGGGTCTTTTGTATATGGCTTTTATGATGTTGAGGTATGTTCCCTTTACGCCTACTTTGTTGAGGTTTCTTATCCAGTATAGATGCTGTATTTTGTCAAATGCTTTTTCTGCATCTATTGAGAGGACCATATGATTCTAATCCTTTCTTTTATTAATGTAATGTATCAGGTTGATTGATTTGCAAATATCGCACTGGCCATACAGCCCAGGAATAAATCCTACTTCGCCATGATGAATAATTCTTTAGTGTACTGTTGTATTCAATTTGCTACTATATTTTTGAGAATATTTGCATCCATGTCCATTAAGGATATTGGCCTGTAATTCTCATTTTTAGTAGTGTCTTTGTATGGTTTTGGAATCACATTAATAGAATGTAATTAATCACATTTTAAAATGAGTTTGAGCATTTTCTTTTCCTTCCTTCTTTTCTTGAGCAGTTAGAGAGGAGTAAGTATTAACTCTTCTTTAAATGTTTTATAGAATTCCCCTTGGAAGCCGTCTGACTCTGAACTTTTGTTTGTTGGGAGCTGTTTCATTACTGATTAAATTTCTTTGTTGCTTATGGGTCTGTTTAAATTTTCTGTTTCTTCCTGTTTCAGTTTGGCAGTTTGTATGTTTCTAGGAATTTATCTGTTTCTTCCAGATTACCCAATTTGTTGACCTATTATTGCTTATTATATTCTCTCATAATTGTTTGATATTTCTGCAGTTTTGGTTGTGATCCTCCACTTTTATTTTTTATTTTTTATTTATTTTACAAATAGTTCATTGTCAAGTTTGTTTCCATATAACACCCAGTGCTCATCCCCACAAGTGCCTTCCTCCATGCCCAGCTCCCNGTTTCATGTGTCTGTTGGCCATCTGGATGACCTCTTTGGAGAAGTGTCTGTTCATACCTTCTGCCCATTTCTTCACTGGGTTTGTTTTCCAGGTGTGGAGTTTGGTGAGTTCCTTATAGATTTTGGATATTAACCCTTTATCTGATATGTCATTTGCAACTCTTTTCCCATTCCATCGGTTCTCTATTAGTTTTATCGATTGTCTCCTTTGCCTTGCAAAAGCCTTAAATCTTGATGTGGTCCCAATAGTTTATTTTTGCTCTTGATTCTTTTGCTTTTGGGGATGTGTCAAGTAAGAAATTGCTGCAGTTGAGGTGAAGGAGTTTGCTTCCTGCTTTCTCCTCTAGGGTTTTGATGGTTTCCTGTCTCACGTTCAGGTCCTTTATCGATTTTGAGTTTATTTTTTTGTATGGTGTGAGAAAATGATCTCGTTTCATTCTTCTGCATGTTGCTGTCCAGTTCTCCCAACACCATCTATTAAAGAGGCTGTCTTTTTTCCATTGGATACTCTTTCCTGATTTGTCAAAGATTGGTTGGCTCTATTTTTTGGATTGAATTCTGAGTTCTCAATTCTATTCCATTGGTCTATGTGTCGGTTTCTGTGCCAATACCATACCGTCTTGATGATGACAGCTTTGGAGTAGAGGCTAAAGTCTGGGAAGGTTATACCTCCCGTTTTGGTTTTATTCTTCAGTATTACTTTGGCTATTCAGGGTCTTTTGTGGTTCCATACAAATTTGAGGATAGTTTGTTTTAGTTTTGAGAAGTATGCTGGTGCAATTTTGATTGGGATTGCATTGAATGTGTAGATAGCTTTGGGTAGTAATGACATTTTAACTATATTTATTCTTCCAATCCATGAGCATAGATTGTTTTTCCAATTCTTTGTGTCTTCTTCAATTTCCTTCATAAGTTTTCTATAGTTTTCATCATGCAGATCTCTTATATCCTTGGTTAGGTTTATTCCTAGGTACTTTATGGTTTTTTGTGCAATTGTGAATGGCATCATTTTCTTGATTTCTTTTTTCTGTTGCTTCATTGTTGTTGTATAAGAATGCAACCGATTTCTGTATGTTGATTTTGTACCCTACAACTTTACTGAATTCTCGGATCAGTTGTAGTAGTCTTCTGGTGGAGTCTGTTGGGTTTCTATGTAAAGTATCATGTCGTCTGCAAAAAGCGAAAGTTTGACTTCTTCTTTGGCAGTTCTGATGACTTCTATTTCCTTTCGTTGTCTGATTGCTGACACTAGGACTTCCAGCACTATGTTAAACAACAGTGGTGAGAGTAGACATCCCTGTCGTGTTCCTGATCTCAGGGGGAAAGCTCTCCGTTTTTCTCCATTGAGGATGATGTTAGCTGAAGGCTTGTCATAAATGGCTTTGATGATGTTTAAGTAGGATCCTTCTATCCCGACTTTCTCGATAGTCTTTATTAAGAAGGGATGCTTTATTTTGTCAAATGCTTTTTCTGCATGTATCCACAGGATCATATGGTTTTTATCTTTTCTTTTGTTGATGTGATGTATCCCATTGTTTGACATGCGAATATTGAACCAGCCCTGTAACCCCGGAATTAATCCCACTTGATCTTGGTGGATAATTCTTTTCATATGCTGTTGGATTCAATTTATAATATCTTGTTGAGTTCTGAATATATTTGTGAGATCCATCTAGTCCGATGTGTCTATCTCTTCTGTAATTCCTATGATACGGATATTGTTCCCTTTGATTGTATCGCTGAGCTCTGAAACTTCTTTCATGTTTCTGGATCAGTTTATTTCTCTTTGTCTCAGTTTCTTCTTTTTGTATAATAGTGTCTTCTAAATCACTTACTCTCCTTTCTGCCTCTTCTATCCGTGGATTGGACGCCTCCAGTTTATTGTGTATCTCATTTATCCCTTTTTTTAAATTCACCATAACTATTTTTTAGCTCCATATTGTTTGTAGCCATAGTTTCTCTGATGTCTGCTATGTTTTTCTCAAGCCCGACGATTAATTTTATGATTATTGTTCTAAATTCTTGTTCAGTTATGTTGCTTATATATGTTTTGAGCAGTTCTCTAGCTCTCATTTCTTCCTGGAGTTTCTTTGGAGGAGAGTTCTTCCGTTTCGTCAATTTGGTTAGCTTTCTATCTCTTGTTACTTTTAAAAGCTTGTTGTACACACGGCCTCTGCGAGTTTTGCTGTATTAGAGAGGGCTCTTTTGACTGTTCAGGGGCTGTCTGTTCAGGAAGTGTTCTTTGGATGGCGTCTCTTAGTTTCTCTTGTGGAGCGTTTGACAATTTTGTTTCCCTACTGTAGTGGTATTTGGGACTCTCCACCATGTGTAGTTGGGCTTGTTTGTTGAGGCAGCCCTGGAAAAAGAAAACAGACAACCACAGAGGGAACACAGGTACACAAACGCACAGACAAAACCAATAACCACGCAAACCCAGGCTCAGGTAAAAAAGCTNGAGTTTCTTTGGAGGAGAGTTCTTCCGTTTCATCATTTTGGTTAGCTTTCTATCTCTTGTTAATTTTAAAAGCTTGTTGTACACATGGCCCCTGCGAGTTTTGCTGTATTAGAGAGGGCTCTTTTGACTGTTCAGGGGCTGTCTGTTCAGGAAGTGTTCTTTGGATGGCGTCTCTTAGTTTCTCTTGTGGAGCGTTTGACAATTTTGTTTCCCTACTGTAGTGGTATTTGGGACTCTCCACCATGTGTAGTTGGGCTTGTTTGTTGAGGCAGCCCTGGAAAAAGAAAACAGACAACCACAGAGGGAACACAGGTACACAAACGCACAGACAAAACCAATAACCACGCAAACCCAGGCTCAGGTAAAAAAGCTACAGCAACAACAAAACAGCTATCTGGAGGGGATGGGCGTGGTTTGGTGTAGGCAGGTCTTGTCTCCACTGTGTCTGCTGGCCTCCCTGAGGCCCCCCCTTGGTGGTTTTGGGGAGAAGAATGGAGTCACCCCAGTCCCTTCTCAACTAAGCATTGCAAATCCCTTCTTCGGTCTGATCTCCCTGTGCTGAGGATATAGCCAAGGTGGACTGAGTTCTATGCCCCACACCCGCCTGTTTCCAGGTCCCAGTCCTTGGGCTTTGTTATACTGCCCTGAACAGTCCCACAGGTCGTTGCTTTCCTGTTGCCTGGGGGTTGAGTGGGAAGTGGGGGAAGTGTCGCAGCCTCAGATCCACTGGGGTCAAGCAGGGATACAACCCGAGTGCATTCCGGGAACATAGCAAATTCAGGTCCATAGAGTCCGAGTCGCTGCAGCGCGCCACCGCCGCTGCTTCAGTGGGCTGCTGTCGTGCGCCGCTGCTGTTTTACCGGGCGCTGGCACCCCTTCACTGGGTCGCTGCCGCCGCCACTTCAGTGGGTGGCTGTCGTGTATGCTGCTGCAGGTTCACCGGCGCTGGGACCGCCTCCACAGGCATTGCTGCTGGTTCACCGGGCCGCTGCCACCATGGATGGTGCTGGGCACATGGCAATTCAGTTTTTCCTGGCGCCTTCTGGGACCAGGGCACCTAGTTTAAAGTCAGCGCCCCAGCCAGAGCTAAGAAACACTGTCTTTCCAAGCCGACGTTTTTTCTCTTCTCCAGGGACGGTTCTATGAGCAATCTCAGCTTTTCTTTCCTTTCCACTGGACTCGTGGCAGCTAGCCACCATTCACCGGTTTATCACTCACCACAGCTGCACACAAACCGGGTTCCCTCACCTCCCTCCGTATCTCTGGGTCCCGTCCAGTTTTTATTTTCCCCAGGTTGCACTCACACACTTATGAGGTTTCCTTCCCAGTGGACTCTGTCTCTTTCTCTTCCCAAACTCCTGTGGCTCAGTGTCTAACGACTTCAGGCCTTCTCTGTTTGAGAGATGAGTGCAGGTGAAATGTACGGTGCTCCCTACTTCTCTGCCATCTTGTCTCCCTTGAAATGTTCTGAACATATCTGTGAAGTCCATCTGGTCCTGTGTGTCATTCAAAGCAATTGTTTCCTTGTTAGTTTTTCACTTAGATCATCTCTCCATTGCTACAAGTGAGTGTTAAAGTCCCTAGTATTTTTGTATTGTTATCAATGATTTTCTTTATATTTGTTATTAATTCATTTATACACATTGGGGGCATACATATTTACAATTGTTAGATCTTCTTGATGGATAGACCCCCTTTATTATAGTTCCTTTCTTCATCTCTTATTATAGTCTTGGAATTTTACTAGAGTGAAACTCTATTTCCTCTGATATAAGTATGGTACTATGGCCTTCTTTTGACTTCCATTAGCATGATGGTTTTCCATCCCCTGACTTTCAGTCTGCAGTTCTCTTTAGGTATAAAATAATTCACTTGGAGACAGCTTACATATGGGTCTTGATTATTTTCATCCATTCTGATGACCTATGTCTTTGGATTGGAGCATTTAGTCCATTTACATTAGGAATGACTATTGATACATATGAATTTAGTGCCATTGTATTACCTGTACAGTCGTTGTTAGTGGAGATTTTCTCTGTTCCTTTCTAGTCTTTGTTGCTTGTAGTCTTTCACTCCACTCAAAGGGTCCCCTTTAATCTATCTTGTGGGGCTGGTTTAGTGGTTACAAATTCCTTTAGTTTTTGTTTGTTTGGGAAACTGTTTATCTCTCCTTCTCTTCTGAATGACAACCTTACTGGGTAAAGCTGCATATTGTTCCCATTCAGCAAGTGAATATATCATGCCACGTCCTTCTAGTCTGCCAGGTTTCGGTGGAGAAATCTAACCTGATTTGTTTTCCCTTGTAGTTCAGGGATTTGTTTTCCCTTGGTGCTTTCAGGGTTCTTTCTTATATCTGTAGTTTGCAAATTTTACTACGATATGTCTCGAGGTTGGCCTGCTTTATTGAGTTGGAATTTCCCTGTGCCTCATGGATTTGGGTGTCTGTTTGTTTCCCCAGTTTAGAAAAGTTTTCAGTTATAATTAGCTCAAATAAATCTACCCCCTTTCCCTTCCCTTCTTCTTTTAGGACTCCTATGATATGAATGTTATCATGCTTTGTGGATTTGCTGAGTGACCAAAGTCTACTTTCATAATCCAATATTTTTCTTTCCTTTTTCTTTTCAGATTCATTGTTTTCCATAATTTTATCTCCAACATCACTTATTCATTCCTGATTCTTCCACCTTCGTGGTTTTTGCATTCAGCCTGTTTGACATCTTGTTTATAGCATTCTTTATTTCAGCCTGAGTAGTTTTTAGGTCTTTTATCTCTATGGTAAGGGTCTCTCTGGTTCCTTCTATGCTTTTCTCAAGC
>NW_027530543.1:26129-33355 GCF_008692635.1 Crocuta crocuta | reverse complement strand
GGGGGAGGGAGGGAGAGAGAGAGAGAGAGAGAGAGAGAGCATCTTAAGCAGTCTCTATGCTCAGTGTGGAGCCTGACACAGGGCTTAATCCCATGAATGTGGAATCATGAACTGAGTCAGAATGAAGTCAGATGCTTAACTGACTGAGCCACCCAAGGGTCCCTGTTTTAAATTCTGGTTCAGGCATATTTGTTATATCTCTTCCGATTAGTTCCCAGGCTGTGGCATCCTCTTGTTCTTTCTTTTGGAATAAATTCCTGCATCTTTACATTTTACATTTGACTTTTCTATGTTAGGAAAGCCTGTGCCTGGCCCATTTCCATTAGAACTGAAGCTTGGTAGCACTCTATGGTTAGTAGACCTGGTGCATGTGAGTGTTTTGTCCTGATCTTCCACGAGAGGGGTCTGCTACTGCTCTGGTTCTCAATCACACTTGTCATACTAAAAAAGGCATCTGCAGAGCCCAGGGGGTTGGAGTTGATGTAAGCAACTCAAACCTCCACTGTGTGTACAGTGCAGCTCGCTGAAGTCTGTCCATGCTGATCAAGGGGTGGAAAATGGTGTTGGACCATTCTCTTCACCGAAGAGGGAATTCATGCCTGCCACTCTTCTGGAACTCCTCACAGAACAGTAAGTTATCTCTCCTCTTGTGTCCTAGGCCTCCATCACTTCCCTGCCTTCACCCTGTCTGTGTCTGCACCATCCAACTTCCCGGCAGTGGTGCAGTGCTCCTGTATTTTAGGTCAGGCACATGGTTGTGTTTCAAAACTCCAAATTTTAAGGACCCAGCATGGCATGGACCCACACTGATCCTTTGGGAGAGGGTCTCATTGTTCTCTGGCTAGTACCGATTTGTCTCAGAAAAGTACTTATATGACGATGACTATGCAGTTGCTTGGATTTTATGGTAAAGTGTAGCAAAAATCTGGATCCAACTTAGCTGCCATCAGTAGGCATCTCTGCTTGTATTCTAATGAATAGGGCAATTCAGTAGCTCCTGACAACTCCTTTGTCCCCTGAGAGGCAGTGTTGCCTCCCTCAAATGCACTCTAAGAAAGGGAACTATCTCCCACCGTGTGACCAACGGGATCTTCCAAGCATGCTATCTACTCCTGGGGATCTGCCCTCCTTCTGCACAGGAGCACCACTTTGCTCGCTAAGCTCCATCTGGTGATGGCACAGACTTCTAAAACTTTAGCCTTTGAGCTCTGCTGCTTATAAAATTGGGATAATCAGCCTCTCTCATTTTCCCAGTCAATGGTTTGGTGGAAGTGTTTTTCTTGTGCAATCCGCTGCATATTGCTCCCCCACCCCCGCTCTTTTCTCCTCTCTCTCTCACTTTCTCCTCTCTGCGTGATCAGGTCTCCCTCCCTCTACAGCACTTGCAATTCTCTTTCTCCCCAAAATCATATCACCACACCTTCTACCTTTCAACATGTGGCCTCTTTTCTCCCTCTAGTAGTGCAGTTTGTTTCCTTAGTCCTAAGATCAATTTCCTGGGTGTTCAGAATGATTTGATAATTATCTAGCTGTGTTTGAGGGATAAGGCAAGCATAAGGTCCTCTGGCATCTTAACTCTTCTCTTCAAGGGCTATATCTCACTCGGCCATGAAGTTTAATACTTTTAATGGGTTGTTGAATTCTTTTGGCTTGTATTTTGTAGAAGACTTTGCTACAATATTTAAAAAAGGATATTGGTCTGTATTTTTCTCATAGTATCTTTGTCTGCCTTTAGTATCAGGATAATCTTGGCCTCAAAGGGGTAGTATGTGTTCTTTTCATTTCAGATTATTGGAATAATTTAAGAAAAAGTGAATCGGTTCCTCTTTAAGTATTTGTTAGAATCCACCAATGATGTCAATTGGTAGTGGATTTTCATTGTTGGGAGGTTTTTGATTAGTTTTTATTTCTTAATGATTCATTCTTGGTCCTTTGTGTGTTTCTGTGGATTTGTTACATTTCATCTAAGTTATCCAAGTTTTTTAAATACTTCGTACTAGTTTTAGAAATAGTTCAAATATTCTGAAATAGTTCATACTATTCTCTTATAAGTTTCTTAGCTCTGTAAATTTGGTACTAATGTGCACTTCTATTTCTAATTTATGGTATTTGAATCTTTTCTCTTTTTTTCTAACTAAATCAAACTAAAAATATGTCAATTTTGTTGATCTTATCAAAGAACCAAATGTTGGTTGTTGATTTCCCNCTGAAATAGTTCATACTATTCTCTTATAAGTTTCTTAGCTCTGTAAATTTGGTACTAATGTGCACTTCTATTTCTAATTTATGGTATTTGAATCTTTTCTCTTTTTTTCTAACTAAATCAAACTAAAAATATGTCAATTTTGTTGATCTTATCAAAGAACCAAATGTTTGTTTTTGATTTCCCTTATTATTTTTCAATTTTATTTATTGAAGATCCAATTTTATTACTTCCTTCTATCTGAATGCTTTGAGTTATTAAATTTTTCTAGTGAATTGAGGCTTTTGTTATTATATAATGTTCTTCTTTCTCTCCTGTAAAACTTTCTGACTTTCTCCGTTTTGTTTCCTATTAGTTTATTACTTTGGGTCTTTTAGTTACTATTTGCAAATTTTTCGACCCTTTTTCAACCTAAACATGTCCATAAATCTAGGTTGAGTCTCTGATACAGAATGCAGTTAGACTGTTTCTTTTAAAAGAGATTCTACCTGGGGCGCCTGGGTGGCTTAGTCAGTTAAGCGTCCGANCTCTCTCTCTCTCTCCTAGAAATAAATAAAACATTAAAAAAATTAAAACAGATTCTACCAACATATGTCCTTACTGGGGAGATTAGTTCATTTACGATTTAAATAATCATTGTTGTTGAAAAACTTGCTATTACAAATTTTTAATAGTTTAATGTCGAGTCAGTTTACATATAACACCCAGCGCTCATCCCCACAAGTGCCTTCCTTCACACCCATCATGACCCTTGCCCTCNTGTAGTATTCCATGGTATAGATAAACCACATCTTCTTGATCCATTCGTCCATTGATGGACACTTAGGCTCTTTCCATGTTTTGCCTATTGCTGAGAGTGATGCTATGAACATTGGGGTACACGGGCACCTATGCATCAGCACTCCTGTATCCTTTGTGTAAATTCCTAGCAGTGCTATTGCTGGGTGATAGGGGAGTTCTATTGTTAATTTTTTGAGGAATCTCCACACTGTTTTCCAGAGGGGCTGCACCAGTTTATATTCCCACCAACAGTGTAGGAGGGTGCCCGTTTGTCCACATCCTCGACAACATCTAGAGTCTCCTGATTTGCTCATTTTAGCCACTCTGACCGGCGTGAGGTGGTATCTCAGTGTGGTTTTGATTTCTATTTCCCTGATGAGGAGGGATGCTGATCATCGTTTCATGTGTCTGTTGGCCATCTGGATGCCCTATTTGGAGAAGTGTCTGTTCATGTCTTCTTCCCATTTCTTCACTGGATTTTTTTGAGTGTGGAGTTTGGTGAGTTCCTTATAGATTTTGGAATCTAGCCCTTTATCTGATATGTCATGTGCAACTATCATTTCCTATTCCATCGGTGGCCTATTAGTTTTATGGATCGTTTCCTTTGCCATGCAGAAGCTTTTAATCTTCATGAGGTCCCAATAGTTCATTTTTGCTATTGATTCCATGCCTTTGGGGATGTGTCAAGTAAGCAACTGCTGCGGTTGAGGTCAAAGAGGCTGTTTCCTACATTCTCCTCTCAGATTTTGATGCTTTCCTGTCTCACATTCAGGTCCTTTATCCATTTTGAGTTTATTTTGTGTATGGTGCGAGAAGATGATCTAGTTTCATTCTTGTAATGTTACTGTACAGTTCTCCCAACAACATCTGTTAAAGAGGTTGTATTTTTTCCATTGGATAGTCTTTCCTGCTTTGTCAAAGAATAGTTGGCCATACACTTGTGGGTCCAATTCTGAGTTCTATGCTATATTCTATTGGTCTATGANGTTTAAGTAAGTCCCTTCTATCCCGACTTTCTTGAGGGTGTTTATTAAGAAGGGATGCTGTATTTTGTCAAATGTTTTTTCTGTATCTTTCGAGAGGATCATACGGTTTTAATCTTTTCTTTTGTTAATATGATGGATCAAATTGATTGATATGCAAATATTGAACTAGTCCTGTAACCCAGGAATGAATCCCACTTGATCATGGTGGATAATTCTTTTTATGTGCTGTTGAATTGCATTTGCATGAATCTTGTGGAGGATTTTTGCATCTGTATTCATCAAGGATATTGGCCTGTAGTTCTCTTTTTTTGCTGGGTCTCTTTCTGCCTTGGGAATCAAAGTGGTGCTGGCTTCATAAAATGAGTCTGGAAGTTTTCCTACGATTTCTATTTTTTGGAATAGCTTGAGAATAATGGGTATTAATTCTGATTTAAATGTCTGGTAGAATACCCCAGGGAAGCCATCTGGCGCAGGGCTCTTATTTGTTGGGAGAGTATTGATAAGTGATTTTATTTCTTCACCAGTTATAGGTCTGTTCAGATTTTCTATCTCTTCCCGTGTGAACTTTGGTAGGCAGCGTGTGTTTAGGAATTTGTCCATTTCTTCTAAGTTGTCCAATTTGCTGGTATATAATTTTTCGTAGTATTCCCTGATAATTACTTGTATTTCTGAGGGGTTGGTTGTAATAAGTCCATTTTCATTCATGATTTTGTCTATTTGAGTGCTCTCTCCTTTCTTTTTGAGAAGCCTGGCTAGAGGTTTGTCAAGTTTGTTTATTTTTAAAACCAACCAACTCTTGGCTTCATTGATCTGTTCAACTGTTTCTTTGGATTCTATATTGTTTATTTCTGCCCTGATTTTAATTATTTCTATTCTCCTACTCGGTTTGGGGTGCTCTTGTTGTTCTTCCTCTAGTTCCTTTAGGTGAGCTGTAAGATTTTGTACTTGTGGTTTTTCTAATATCTTGAAAGAGGCCTGGAGTGCAATGTACTTTCCTCTTAGGACTGCCTTTGCCGCAACCCATAGAGATTAGATTGTTGTATTTTCATTTTCATTTTCATTTTCATTTGTTTCCATATATTTTTAAATTTCTTCTCTAATTGCCTGATTGGCCCATTCGTTCTTTAGTATGGTGTCCTTTAACCTCCATGTTTTTAGAGCTTTTCCAGACTTCTTCGTGATATTGCTTTCGAGTTTTCATTGCATTGTGATCTGAAAGTGTCCTCGGTAAGATCTCAATTCTTTTATATTTATTGAGGGCTGCTTTATATCCCAGTATGTGATCTTTTTTGGAGAATGTGCATACACACGTTAGAAGAAAGTGAATTCCATGGCCTCAGAATGTAGAGTTCTAAGTATATTTGTCAAATCCATCTGGTCCAATGTGTCATTCAAGCCCAATGAGTCTTTAGTAATTTTCCGTCTAGTTGATCTAGCCATTGCTCAAAGTGGAGTATTAATGTCCCCTGCTATTAGCACAGTCTTATCCCTAAGAGTGTTTCTGTTTTTGATTAATTGTTTTATATATTTATGTGCTCCCATATTTGGTGCATAGACATTTACAATTATTAGTTCTTTCTGATGGATAGACCCTATAATTATTATATAATGCCCTTCTTCATCACTTGTTACTATCTTTAATTTAAAGTGCAGTTTCTCTGATAGAAGTATAGCTACTCCAGTTTTATTTGACTTCTTGTAGCATGATATATATTTCTCTATCCCCTTACTTTCAATCAGAAGGTGTCCACAGTCTAAAATGAGTTTCTTGTAGACAGCAAATAGATGGATTTTGTTTTTTTATCCCTTCTGCTATCCTATGTCTTTTGATTGGGGCATTTAATCCCTTTACATTCAGTGTTATTATTGAAAAGTCTGGGTTTAGAGTCATCGTGTCCTTTTGTGGGATTCATGCTTGTGGTGGTGTCTCTGGTATTTTGCGTTCCTTGCAACATTTCCCTCAGAGAGTCCCCCTCAGCATTTCTTGTAGCGTTGGTGCAATGGTGACGAATTCTTTCCATTTTTGTTTATTTGGGATGACTTTTATCTCTCCTTTTGTTGTGAATGACAGGCTTGCAGGATAGATGATTCTTGGCTGCATATTCATTTCTGTTAATCACATTGAAGATTTCCTGCCATTCCTTTCTGGCCTGCCACGTTTCAGAAGATAGGTCTGTCACCACTCTGATAGGTTTCCCTTTGTATGTTAGGACGCTTTTCTCCCTAGATGCTTTCAGAATTCTCTCTTTGTCCTGATATTTTCCCAGTATCACTATGATATGTTATGTAGAGGAACAATTCAAGTTACATCTGTGGGGAATTCTCTGTGCCTCTTTGATTTCAATGTCGGTTTCCTTCTCTAGATTTGGGAAGTTCTCTGCTATAATTTGTTCCAGGACTGTTTCAGCACCCTTCCCTCTCTCTTCCTCTTCTGGATATCCTATGATACGGATATTATTCCATTTGATTGTATCGCTGAGCTCTCGAACTCTACTTTTGTGTTCCTGGATCAGTTTATCTCTCTTTTTCTCAGCTTCCTCTTTTTGTATAATTGTGTCTTCTAAGTCACTTATTCTGCTTTCTGCTTCTTCAGTCTGTGTGCTGTATGCCTCCATTTTGTTATGCATCTCATTTATAGTATTTTTACATTCATCACAACTATTTTTAAGCTTCATAGTCTTTGTAGCAATAGTTTTTCTGATGTCCTCCATGCCTTTTTAAAACCCAGTGATTAATTTTATGACTATTCTTCTAAGTTCTTGTTCAGTTATGTTGCTCATATCTGTTTTGAGCTGTTCTTTAGCTCTCAATTCTTCCAGGAATTTCTTTGGAGAGTTCTCCCGTTTTGTCATTTTGGTTAGCTTTCTATGTCTTTGTAGTTTTAAAAGCTTGTTACACACTCTGCACCTGTCAGTGCTGTTGTACGAAAGAAGGCTCTTTGACTGTCCTGGGCCTGTCGGTTCCGAAAGTGTTCTCTGAATGGTATCTCTTGGTGTCTCTTGTTGAGACATTGGTTATATCATTTTCCTACTCGTAGTGGTCTTTGGGACTCTCCACCATGTGTACTTTGGCTTGTTTCTTGAGGTAGCCCTGGAAAAAATAAAACAGACAGACAAACACACAGAGTACAAAGGTACACAAATGCCCAGACAAATTCAACAAACATGTAAACCGAAATGAAAAAGAAAAAGAAAAAAAGGAAGGGACACATACCAAAAAAAAAAAAAACAAAGAGTTAGGAAGGAAGACAAAAAATA
>NW_027530543.1:19872-26076 GCF_008692635.1 Crocuta crocuta | reverse complement strand
AAAAAAAAAAAAAAAAAGAGTTAGGAGGGAAGACAAATAATATAAATAAAAATACATAAAAAAAGAAAAGAAAAAAGAAAAAAAAAACAATAGACAAAGGACATCTAAAGCATAGATCCAGAATTCCCAGCAATAAATGAAGATCCAGGTGTATGCCGTGGTGATGGAAGAGCATAAAGAAAGAGAAAAAAGACAGGGCGGGGTGGAAGCAAAATTGGAGATGAAATGAGCAGGTAGGAAGACTAAGAGGCTTAATTAAGAGACAGAAAACGGGGAATATGTTTGGAGAGGAGGTGAAATAAATGATCATAGTGTTACTCAGAGAAACTATAGAGTCTGATTACTCCAGAGAGAGAGATAAAAAGGTAGCGGTGGNAAAAAAAAAAAAAAAAAAAAGGAAAAGAAAAAAAAGAAAGAAAAAAGGAGGGAAAAAAAAGGTAGCTCTCTAGATGGGATGGGCATGATTTGGTCCAGTGCGTCCTGCGGGGTTCTTGGTGGTTGTGGGGAGAAAAGTGGCAGCGCCCCACTCCCTTCTCGAACCAAGCGTTGCAACTCACTCTTTTGTGTGTGATCTCCCTGTTCCTGGAGTGTAGCCAAGGAGGGCTGTGCTCTATATCCCAAGCCAGGCCTCGTTTCCAGATCTTAATCTGCACGCCCCATTGATATTGCCTGAAATATAAACTCGCAGATGCGCCCCTCAGAGCAGTTTCAAGCCTCTTGCCTTCTCCTGGGGGATCCAGCCAAGGTAAAAACACAAAGGCGCAGCTTCAGGAGCTGCTCATGTCCCCTCCAGGTCGAGCTGAGGAGTGAGGAGTAGTTTTTCCTGGGGTCACCTGGGATGAGTGCATCCTGCCTAGTGTCAGCTGGACAGCAGGAAACCGGATCCCTCTGTGTCCCAAGCTGAAGTTTTTCTCCTCTCCAGCGTCAGGGACAGTGTCTTGAGCAGTTTGGGCCATTCTTTCTTTTTTCCCCTAGACTCACTACGGCTCCCCACAAAGGGGAATCCCCTCTTCCCTCTGTGTCTCTGGTCCCAGCCCGATTTTATCTTCCCCAGCTCACACTCACACTATAAGGTTTTCTCAGTGGACTCTGTCTCCTTTTCCTCCCAAACTCCTGGATTCTGTAAGGGTTCTTATGGCTTCAGGCCTTCTCCGTTTGAGAGATGGGGGCAAGTGAAATGTACGGAGCTCCTTACTTCTCCGCCATTTTGCCTCCTTCCCCAGACAAACTAGATTTTATTTTATTTTATTTATTTATTTTAAACATTTTTTTAATTTATTTCTAGGAGAGAGAGAGAGACAGCGTGAGCAGGGGAGGGCCAGAGAGAGAGGGAGTCACAGACTGAAACAGGCTCCAGGCTCTGAGCCCGCAGTCAGCACAGAGCCCGACGCGGGGCTCGAACCCACGAACCACGAGATCATGACCTAAGTGAAAGTCGGACGCTTAACTGACTAAGCCACCCAGGCGCCCCTGACAAACTAGATTTTAAACCAAAGACTGTAACAAGAGATGAAGAAGGGCATTATATCGTAATTAAGCAAAGCACCAAGAACTAATAATTGTGAATATTTATGTCCCCAACTTGATGGCACACAAATATATAAATCAATAACAAACATAAAGCAATTCATTGCTAATAAGACAATAATAGTAGGAGACTTTAATACCCCCCACTTACAGCAATGGATAGATCATCTAAGTAGAAAATCAAGAAGGAATCGGTGGCTTTGAAAGGCATATTGGACCAGATGGACTTAACAGATATATTCAGAACATTTCATCCTAAAGCAGCAGAATACACATTCTTCTTGAGTGTACAGCTACATTCTCCAGAAAAGATCACATACTTGGTCACAAATCAGCCCTCAACAGGTAAAAAGCGATCAAGATCATACCATGGATATTTTCAGATCACAACACTATGATACTTGAAGTTAACCATAAGAAAAAAATATTGAAAGACCGCAATGATACCTGAAGTCAACCATAAGAAAAAAATATTGAAAGACTGCAAATACATGGTGGTTAAATACATTCTGCTAAAGAATGAATGGGTTAAACAAGAAATTAAAGAGGAAATGTAAAAGTACATAGAAGCCAGTGAAAATGAAAACAAGACAGTCCAAACCCTTTGAGGTGCAGCAAAGGCAATCATAAGAGGGAAGTATATAGCAATCCAGGCCTTTCTAAAGAAGGAAGAAATGTCTGAAATACACAACCTAACTTTCAACCTAAAGGAGCTGAGGAAGGAATAGCAAATAAAGCCCAAAACCAGCAGAAGGGAAATAATTAAAGAGGAAAGAAGAAATCAATGGTATCGTTTCGATTTCCAACATATCATGTCATCTGAGAACAAGACCAATATGATGTTGACAAGGAGTGGTAAAAGGGGATATACTTGCTTTTTTCCTTGATATTAGGCTTCAAGGTCTTAGCCATGAGGTATGTTGTTATCACGTTTTTGGTCGATATTCCTGATCGAGTTGAGGATGTTCCTTTCTTTTTTTTTTCTTTTTTTAATTTTTGAACTAGAGAGAGTGTGAGTGGGGAAGGGACAGACAGAAAGAGACAGAAGATCCAAAGCGGGCTCTGTCCTGATGGCAGAGAGCCCGATGTGGGGTTCAAACTCACAAACTGTGAGATCATGACCTGAGCAGAAGTCAGATACTTAACTGATTGAGCCACCCAGATGCCCTGAGGATGTGCCATTCTAGTCCTAGTTTACTGAAAGTCTTTGCCATCAGTGAGTGTTAGTGTCAAATGTTCTTTCTGCATTTACTGATAATGATATTTCTTTTTTAGCCTAGAATTTATTAATTGATTTTCAAGTATTGACCCAGTCTTTCATACCTGTAATAAATCCCCCTTGGTCATGCTGTATAATTATTTCTATAAATTTTTGGATATAATATTGTTGAGGATTTTTGCATCGATGTTCATGAGAGATATTTGCTGTACTTTTTCAAAATTATTTTAAATAATATAGTTCCATGGCTTTTCCATGGAAATTTAATAATACTGGCTATATCTCCAAAAAATCTAGTGGGATTTTTATAGGAAATGCATTATACCTGCATACCAACTTGAAGAGAATGGACATCTTTACTATATTAAGTCTTCTCTTTTTTTAAAATTTATTTCTGAGAGAGAGATAGAGACAGTGTGAACAGGGAGGTTCAGAGAGAGAGGGAGACACAGAATCTGAAGCAGGCTCCAGGCTCCGAGCTAGCTGTCAGCACAGAGCCTGACACGGGGCTCAAACCCACAAACTGTGAGATCATGACCTGAGCCGAAGTCGGACGCTTAGCCGACTGAATCACCCAGGCGCCCCTACTGTATTAAGTCTTCTAATCCATGAATATCCTATGGTTATCTGATTTATATATTCTTTAACTTCCTTCATTGATATTTTGTAGTTATCAGCACACAAGACCTATATGTGTTTTATTAGATTTCTACTCATTTTATTTTTAAAAAATTGATTGAATGGAATGTTTCCTAGTTACAATTTTTGTGTATGTGGGAAAAATAAAAACACGTAGCAATATCTAAAAGAAATCTGAAGATATTTGATTTTACAAAATCGTAGTTGCTTCTCTGGTTTATATCATTTCAGCACACAAAAGGTTTCGTAGGAATGTTCTACTTTCAGATAATGGGGTGAAACCTATATTATGAAATAGAGCTCTAGAACTATTTTATCTTGCAACACTGAAACATTATTTACGAAACAGAAATTCCCTCTTCATCTGCCCCTGAACCTTGACGACTACCTTTCTAATTTCTGATTCTACTCTCTAATTTCTGTAACTACTTTAGATACTGCATATAGGAGGAATGATATAGCACTTGTCCTTTTATGACTGGCTCATTTCACTTAGCATAATGTCCTTAAAGTTTGTCAATATTTTAGCATTAGACAGAAATTCCTTCTTTCTTAAGCTTACATCATACAATTGTGTTTTAAACATCACATTTTCTTCATATATTCATCTGTCAAAAGACATTTGGGTTGCTTCTACCTCTTGGCAATTGTGAATAATACTGTGGTAAACATGAGTGTTCCAATATCCTTTTGAAATTCTACTTTTTAAAAAAATGTTTGTTTGTTTGTTTGTTTATTTATTTAGAGAGGGGATGTGAGTGCATGAGTGGGGAAGGGGCAGAGAGAGAGGGAGAAAGAATTCCAAGCAGGGTCTGCACTGTCAGCACAGAGCCTGAGAAGGGGCTCAATCCCAGGACCCTGGCATGACTGAAGCTGAAATCAAGGGTCAGAAGCTCACCCAATTGAGCCACCTAGGTGTCCCAAGATTCTATTTTATATTATTTTGGATATAAATTCAGAAGTAGGATTTATGTATCATATGGAAATTATATATTTAATTTTTTAAAATTTTCTAATGTTTATTTATTTTTGAGAGAGAGACAGAGTGTGAGTTGGGGAGGGGCAGAGAGAGAAGGAGACAACAGAATCTGAAGCAGGCTCCAGGCTCTGAGCTGTCAGCACATAGCCTGACATGGGGCTCAAACTCACAGACTGTGAGATCATTACCTGAGCTGAAGTCAGATGCTTAACCAACTGAGCCATCCAGGCAGCCCTATATTTAATTTCTTGAGGGACTACCAACATGTTTTTAACAGTGATTGCAACATTTTTTTATTCCCAGCAGCAATGCACAAGGGTTCCAGCTTCTCCACATCCTTGCTGATTCTTTTTTTCCAAGTTTTTATAATGGTGGTACTAATGGGTGTGAAATAGTATCTACTTATGGTTTTGATTTACATTTCTCTAATGATCTGTGATGTTGAACATCTATTCTTGTTTTTATTGAACATCTGTATATCTTGTTTGAGGAAGTAACTATTTAACTCCCTCCCCCCCATTTTTGATGTTTACTTATTTTTGAGAGGGAGGAGGGAGAGAATAAGCAGGGGAGTGGAAAAGAGAGAGGGAGTCATGAAATTTGAAGCAGGCTTCAGGTTTTGAGCTGTCAGCAGAGACCCCAACATAGGGCTTAAACTCACAAACTGTGAGATCATGACCTGAGCCAAAGTCGGACACTTAACCAACTGAGCCACTCAGGTGTCCCATTTTAGAACAGAACTGTTTACTTGTTGTTGTTGTTCCTGTAGTAGTTGCTGAGTTCTGGCAGTTTATTATATTATCTGGATATTAATCCTTCACCATACATATGACTTGCTAATGTTCTTTCCTTTCTCTACTATTTATTTTCAGTCTTTTGGTAATTTCCTTTGATANTAAAGTCCATTTTACCTATTATTTTATTTTCTGCCTGTGCTTTTAATTTTATATCCAAAAAGTGATTTCCAAATACAATATGAAGATTTCCCTATATTCTCTTCTCAAAATATATTTTTTATATGTATAGTTTAGCTCTTACATTTAGGTCTTCAATCCACTTTGAACTAATTCATGTATATGGTATAAGGTAGGGAGTCTTCATTTTTTCGCATGTGGATTTCAAGTTTTCCAGCATCATTTGTTGAAAAGACTGTCTTTTCTTCACTGAATGTTGAAAATCAGTTAACCATATATGTAAGGGTTTATTTCNGAGCTAGCTGTCAGCACAGAGCCTGATGTGGGGCTCAAACCCATGAACCATGAGATCATGACCTGAGCCAAAGTCGGATGCTTAACCAAGTGAGCCACCCAGGTGCCCCTGCAAAGGTTTATTTCTAGGCACTCTATTCTATTCCATTGGTCTGTATATCTATCCTTTGCCAGTAAAACATTATTTTCATTGCTGTAGATTTTGTAACTTTTTTAAAAAATGTTTCTTTATTTTTGAGTTAGAGAGAGACAGAGCACGAGCAAGGAAAGGAGGGTAGAGAGAGAGAGGGAGACACAGAATCCAAAACAGGCTCCAGGCTCTGTGCTATCAGCACAGAGCCTGACATGGAGCTTGAACTCACAAATCATGAGATCATGACCTGAGCTGAAGTTGGAAGCTTAACCAACTGAGCCACCAAGGTGCCCCTAACTTTTGAAATGAGAAAGTGTGTATCTTCCAACTTGGTCCTTTTATTTCAAGATTGTTTTGGCTATTCATGACCTTAAATATTTCATTTTTGAGGAGGAGTAATTATAAATGACATTGCTTTTTTATTTCTATGTCCTTTGTTCGTCACAAGTATATGCACACACAATTGCTTTTTGTATGTTCATCTTATATCTGTGACTTT
>NW_027530543.1:18795-19803 GCF_008692635.1 Crocuta crocuta | reverse complement strand
CTTTTTGTATGTTTATTTTATATCCTATGACTGTAGTGAACTCACCTATTAGTTCTAATAGTACAGTCGTAGGATATAAGATGAACATACAAAAAGCAATTGTGTGTGCATATACTAGTTATGAACAAAGGACATAGAAACCAACTTAACGATAAACTATTTTTAAAAAAAGAAAAAACTTGAAACGGAAAAAGAAAATTTAAAAAATCTATTAGGTTCCTTGGGATTCTTTACATAGACTATCATGTCATCTGCAAATGGAGACATTTCTATATTTTCCTCTACAATCTTTTATAATGCATCTCTTTTTCCTGACTTAATGTGCTGTTAGGACTTACATTACTAATCTGAAAAAGATAGTAAAAACTAGATATCCTTGCACTGTTTCACATCTTAGGTGTAAAGCATCCAACTGTTCATTATAAGCTCTATACTAGATGTAGGGGTTTTGTGAATGCTCTTTCAGGTGAGGAATCTTCCCTCTATTCCTGGTCTGTTGAGTCTATTTATCATGAATGAGTGTTGAATTTTGTCAATTTTGTTTCTGAATCAACTGATATGGTCATTTGATATTTCTTCTAAACTCTGTTAATATGCGATAGATTTCCACATATTGAACCAGCATAATCACTAATAAACCCCACATGAACATGCTGTAAAATTATGTTTTTATATTGCTTAGTTCTATTTCCTAACATTTTGCTAATATTCTCAATTCTTTTGGTATCAGAAAATAACACTAGCTTCATAAAATAAACTAGGGGACACTTCTTGCTCTTCTATTTCCTATTTTATTTATTTTTAAAGTTTATTTATTTATTTTGAGAGAGAGAGCAAGTGTGGGAGGAGCAGAGAGAGAAGGAGAGAGAGAATCCCAAGCAGAATTCGTGTGGTCAGCAAAGAACCCAACGCAGAGCTAAATCCCACAAACCATGAGATCATAACATGAGATGAAATCAAGAGTCACACGCTTAACTGAATAAGCCACCCAGGTGTGCTACATTGCTC
>NW_027530543.1:16617-18736 GCF_008692635.1 Crocuta crocuta | reverse complement strand
AAAAAGCTCTACTTTTATCTAGAAAAAAATTGTAGAATTGGTATTCTTTTTAATGATCTATAGTGAAACTATATTGGCATACAGATTTCCTTTTTGGGAATTATTAAATTATGAATTAAATTACCTTAATGGTCGTTGGGCTATTCATAATATCTATTTTATGTTGGGTGAACTGTGGTATTTTGTGATTTTTAAGGAATTGGTCCATCTCATTTTATTTAAGTTTTTATTTGAATTCTAATTAACATACTGTAATATTAGTTTCAGGTGTACAATATAGTGATTCAACACTTAACATACATCAACCAGTGCTCATTGCAACAAGTACACTTCTTTTTTTTTTAACTTTATAATAGTTTATTATTATTGTTGGAGTTTTAGATAAAGCAATAAGACATGAAACCGAATTACTTGAAAGAATTGGTTCTCAGACTTTGGCAAAGACCAAGTATATTGGATTGAAATAAAACTCACAATGACAAAAACGACAACCACTAACACAGAGCCCTTACTGAATTCCCATGACAAACCTATGATCTAGAATACTGTCATTCCCATCTTACACCTGAGGAAACTGGTACAGAGAGATTAAATTCTAAAGGGCTATTCAGCCAAGTAGAGGTGAAGCTGGGATTCTTTTTTTTCTTTTTTTTTTTCTAATAGTTTATTGTCAAATTAGTTTCCACATAACACTCAGTGCTCATCCCCACAAGTGTCCTCCTCCATGTCCATCCCCCCTCCCCCCCACATCTATCAGTCCTCAGTTTTTGTCATCATTCAAGAGTCTCTCATGGTTTGCTTCTCTCCCTTTCCCCCACCATTTACCCCTTCTTCTCCCCCTTGTTACTCCGTCAAGTTCCTCCTAATCCTCCTATATGTGCAAACATATGGTATTTGTCCTTCTCTGCCTGACTTATTTCGCTCAGCATAACACCCTCAAGGTCCATCCATGTTGCTACACATGGTCAGATTTCATTGTTTCTCATTGCCATGTAGTAACAGACGAATGGCTCAAGAAGATGTGGTTTATCTATACCATGGAACAAGTGCACTTCTTAATCTCCATTACACATTTAACCAATCACCCCACCTACTTCCCCTCAAATATCAGTTTCTTCTGCATAACTAAAAGTCTGTTTCTTGGTTTGTCTCTCTCTATACACCAACAATGAGGCAACAGAAAGAGAAATCAAGAAATCGATCCCATTTACAATTGCACCAAAACCTGTAAACTACCCAGGAATAACCTAACCAAGTGGTGAAAGATCTGTACTCTGACAACTATAAAACACTGATGAAAGAAATTGAGGCTGATACAAAGAAATGGAAAGCCATCCTGTGCTCATAGTCTGGAATAACAAATATTGTTAAAATGTTGATACTACCCAAAGCAATTTACACACTTAATGCAATCCCTAGCAAAATACAACCAGCATTTTTCTCAGAAGTATAACAAACAATCCTAAACTTTGTATGGAAACACAAAATACACCGAATAGCCAAAGCACCTTGAAATAGAAACGCAAAGTTCAAGGGTCAGAATTCCAGACTTCAAGTTATATTACTAAGCTCTGGGAATGAAAATAGTTTGGTACTGATGAAAAAACAGACACATAAATTGATAGAACACAATAGAAAATACAGAAATAAACCCGCAACTATATGGTCAACTAATCTTCAAAAAAGCAAGAAAGAATATCCAATGGGAAAAAGACAGTACCTGCAACAAATGGGGTTGAGACACCTGGACAGTAATGTGCAAAAGAATGAAACTGGGGGCACCTGGGTGACTCAGTCACTTCAACATCTGACTCTGGATTTTGGCTCAGGTCATGATCTCACGGTTTGTGAGACCAAGCCACACGTTGGGCTCCATAGTGAGCATGGAGCCTGCTTGGGATTCTCTTTCTCCCTCTCTGTTCCTCCACCAGGATCTCTCTCAAAATAAATAAACTTAAAATAAAAAGAGTGAAACTGGACCACACTCTTAGAGCATACACAAAAATAAATTTAAAATGGATTAAACACCTAAATGTGAGACCTGGAACCCTAAAAATCCTAGAACAGAGTCAGTAACTTCTTTGATATTGGACATACCAACTTATTTCTAGACACATCT